>NW_024544728.1:2752500-2897500 GCF_018167655.1 Microtus oregoni | reverse complement strand
CTAAGCTGCCTCCTCCATAACATAATCCTATGGAAACTTGAAAATGCCAGGCTCCCAATACACAGCTCCTTTTCACTGAAAGGCTCATGTGCCTTTCTACTCTTCCCAGCTATCGACTGGGAGTCAGAGCCCCCTATCGAAGGCTCCCTCTAAATCTCTTCTCCCTAGGACAGCAGTCAAGGACTGTAGCTGGCCGTGGCCCAGCTGTGCTGTTGAATGGGCTCAGTGGACAACGGCCGTGCTCTGGGCAGACCTGTTGGATCCCCCTTATGTGTCAATGAGTTTGGTGAGATTTGCTTTGCAAGCTCTGGTGGGTGTTTCCTATGTGTACGGTGCCAACTGGCAGAGGTGAAGGTACTTCTGCTTAGAAAGCTCTGAGATGCTGGGCGGCGGTGGTGCACACCTTTACTCCCAGCATTTGGGAGGCAGAGACAGGTGGATCTCTGTGAGCTACAAGAGCTAGTTCCGGGACAGCTCTGTTACACAGAGAAGCCTTATCTCGTAAAACCAACACAAAGAGATAGCTCTGAGGTGTAGTTTGCCCCCGGCCTCCCACCCCAACACCACAAGATCGCGGCGTCACTTCCGTGGTGCTTTTCCCGAGATCTCATACTTGACTCTCTGACCTTCCTTACTTCCTTATCAGAGACCCTGGGAGGACTTCCTCAGGAAGTCAATCCATGGGAGACATCAACCCCAATTCAATTTTAGGGAAGCTGACTTCGGAGAAAGGGTATTAAAGGAAGGGCGCTAGAGATAGCTCCCCAAGTCTACGTACGGGTCATCCTACTTCAACATTCATTTTCATGTCTCCAGCTGAGTGGTTGCAATGTTTATTAGTCAACTGAGCTTAGGTTATTCAAATCTTTGAACTTTGTCTACATCTAAAATAAGATAGAGGATTCTAGCACCTGGAAGGTGAGGACTGGAGGAGCATGAGTTCTAGGGCGGCCAGGGCTGAAGAGTAAGAAGGAGGGGAGGTGGGGTTGGGAGGGAGAAAGAGAGAGGAGCACAGCCACTTCTTAGAACAATGGCAAGCATTTCATCAGATGAGGTGGTAAAGCAATCAATCTAACAGCCATGGTCTTTATTTAGATATTATTACCTATGTTGCTTGCAATATTTTGCTTGGAAATTTCTCTCAGAGCATTCTGGAAAACATTGTCAGCAGAATGAGTCAAAGTCACAGAGTGATTCCACAGCAGCGCAACCTTGTATCTCTGTAAATTTCATGGACTTAGAGACAAAAGCCGTTTATGGCCGTGTAATCCAAATATCTCGGGATTTAGCAGCCGCTGACTGCAAATGCAGCCACATCATATTAAACTTGAATGTCAATAGCAGCCAACAGAGCCCGGGTGGACGGGCTTCTTGTTGACTCAAGGACAGACTTTCACCGCGCCCCTCTAAAGGGTGCTTACACCATCGACAGTTACTCCTCACCACTATCTGCTGCGCCCAGATTTGTAGCCGCTACCTCTTTGCTCCTCTTTGCCGACCCTTGCCTGCCAGACTGCTCCTACATCCCTTCTGTTGAAGCACCACTGTTGAGGTGGATATTCCCATACCTAGTGTCTTTATAACAAATGGGACAGCACCACTGGTCAAGGCTTAAGAGATCCTATTCGCTGCTTTTGTGAAGACAGAGGATATTTCGTTTTTATTCTTTTGCATCCATCTGAGATAGTTCCACTAGGCTGCTTGAGCTGTCAGTAGTTGCTGACAAGAGTTCTTAACTGTCAGGTACCAGAGCAAGGACTCCGATGAGGCCAGGTTCAATAATTCAGCGGACTGTGTGGTGCTAAAGCCCTTTCCCCATGGCCTTTGTTCTGGATGCATAAGTCTTCATAAAACTCGAAAGCCACTGGCCTTCTGCTGAATCAGGACTTGCTCCATTGTGCTTCAATGTCAGGGAGAGTGATGGCCCACCATGTCTCATAGCTACCAAAGGAAGTATCTGTGTGTGTGTGTGTGTGTGTGTGTGTGTGTGTGTGTGTGTGTAGATGCAGGAAAAGTAAAAAGGGCCCATGCTGACTTTATCAGATCCAGAATTTTCAGGCTGTTTCACTCAGTGCACCCTTTGCTGTCAGGCTCCTTGAGGGTCAGGAGCTCCGCCACCTGCTACCACTCTGTAGCAATAAACACCCCTCCCCTCCACATCAAGCCCTGTTGCCGCATCTTATGACCAAGATAAAGCAATTCCTATATCAACCGCGAGTGACTGCGGCAGCTTCAGCCTGGAAGGAAGTAGCATAATTTCTCCCTGGATTAAATAGCCTTTTATTTAGCAGAGATGATGCCCCCAGGGCATGATTTGGAAGGCGCAATGAAACACAGCAATAGCCAAACCAATCAGCATAAAAAGTAAATGAGGACTTTCTGGATGAGAAGGTAAAGGAAGCTAGAGCGAGATGCAGGAAAATCCAGGGAAAAGCCACAGAGCCAAAGGCTGCCAGTCCCTGGGAGCAGCACAGGGTAGACACCTGCCTAGGACGTTCAAAGACAAAGGATGCTTATGTCCCCTGCTCAGGGGCTAACTGCAGGTGAAAGGTAACGGCCTGCTGTGGGAGTGTTCTGAGGAGAGTGAGGGAGAGTCTCTCTTCTAAACGTGAGGAACAGAATGGGGAGCATGCTGAGGAACCATGGGGTGGGTTGCTGACTTTTGGGGATTTGCAGAAATATTGGGAGGAGACTGTCAGCTAATTCCATTTGATTCTCTCGGGATGAGCTGAGCTCAGCTGATACCGGAATGACGGTTTCCTTCTGCGTGCACCGCTTTTGCCCACCTCTGCGGTGTGAGGCTAAGTCTGAGTCAGGGCACTTTTAGTTTTATTTGTTGCTGTCATCCCCCACCCGTGATGTTTCTCAGATCCACGCAAATCTTTGCAGGCAATGGACAGGAGGGAGGAACGGTGTGTGCAATTGACATGGTGAACCTATTGATCCTGGATAAAAATTTCAGATAGGTACCCAGCCAGGGAAAGTTCCGCGGATAGCCCAGCATTTGGGAAGCAGAGGCAGGAAAGAAAGTGGGGGAAGGAAAGGGAAAGAAAGGGAGATGGAGGCTGGAAGACGTTGGAACTATGTTCCAGCTTGCTGTGGTGGCAAACATCTGTAATAACAGCACTCAGGAAGCTGAGGCAGGAAGACCTTGAATTCCAGTTAAGCCCGGGGCACCAAAATGTGACCCTGGTACAAACAAGCAAACAGACAGACAGATAAACAAAATGTTAAGTTGGCAAGTGATCTTTTTTTCAGCAAGTGCAGCTTATCAATTCTCAACACTCCAAAGGTGATTTAAAACCAAATCTCCTTCTCCCCAGTTAAGACCCAACACAGACAGGGCAGTGTAAGAATACACACAACATTTTAAAGTTGTTAAATGCAGTCTTTACTTGGCAAGTCCAGTTTATAGAATGTCAACACTTCTAAGTTAACTTAAAATCAGATATTGTCGGTGCTGCGGGCTGGACCGTGTAGACTTGTTTTTTTTTTTTTTTTTTTTTTTTTTTCTGCTCTTTGGGCCATTAGTTTTTTTTTTTTTTCCTCCAGGAGGAAAAAATGGCTTCGGTTGCAATTGATCCACAACTGAGCATGGTGACCAGGGTAGACAACTTGCCCTTGGTGAGCTCAACCTATGACCTGAGTCAGGTTACGGGCGATAGCCAGAGTGCGTGACTCCATGTGTTCCGCACAGTGGGACTCGTCAGTGTCATGGTAGCCAATGCTTCTCTTCCACTCCACCCATGAGACATAGAGCTTATCCTGGGCACTCTGGATTTTCTGGTTGGCACTGTGCATGTTTTTCTTGGCGAATTCAATCAGATGAACAGTGGAATGAAGCCGAGACATGGTCTTCTGGCTTTTCTGTTTGGCATCTTTAACCCTGCTGAGAGCCTGCTGATAGGACCAGCATCCAAATTTGAGATCTGTGTGTGAGATGGCAGAGA
The DNA here is from genome assembly GCF_018167655.1 of Microtus oregoni. Taxonomy (NCBI): domain Eukaryota; kingdom Metazoa; phylum Chordata; class Mammalia; order Rodentia; family Cricetidae; genus Microtus; species Microtus oregoni. The sequence continues at coordinate 2,893,550 of NW_024544728.1, read as the reverse complement.
AGGGTGTGAAGACCGTCACCTCTGTGACTGTGACAAGTGCGCTGCCCATCAAAGCTGGAGTCACAAATTGCTGTTGCCAATACCTACGCTTACAAGGGGCTAGACAGGACCGAGGAAAGACTGCCTATTCTCAATCAGCTGACAGCTGAGATTGTTGCCCATGCCAAAGGTGCTGTAACTGGGGCAAAAGATGCAGTGACAACTACTGTGACCGGGACCAGAGATTCTGTAGCCAGCACGATCACAGGGTGGTGGATAAGACCGAAGGAGCAGTGACTGGCAGCATGGAGAGGACCCAGTCTGTAGTCAATGGCGGCATCAACACAGTTTTGGGGAGTCGGATAGTGCAGCGGGGTAGAAAATGCACTTGTGAGCAGCGGGGTAGAAAATGCACTTGCCAAGTCAGAACTCCTGGTAGACCAGTACTGCCTCTCACTCAGGAAGAGCTAGAGACAGAAGCAAAAAAGGTGGAAGGGTTTGATATGGTTCAGAAGCCAAGTTACTATGTAAGATTGGGGTCCCTGTCCACTAAGCTCCGCTCCCGGGCCTATCAGCAGGCTCTCAGCAGGGTTAAAGATGCCAAACAGAAAAGCCAGAAGACCATGTCTCGGCTTCATTCCACTGTTCATCTGATTGAATTCGCCAAGAAAAACATGCACAGTGCCAACCAGAAAATCCAGAGTGCCCAGGATAAGATCCATGTCTCATGGGTGGAGTGGAAGAGAAGCATTGGCTACCATGACACTGACGAGTCCCACTGTGCGGAACACATGGAGTCACGCACTCTGGCTATCGCCCGTAACCTGACTCAGCAGCTCCAAACTACATGCCAGACTCTCCTGTCCAACGTCCAAGGGTTGCCACAGAATGTCTAAGATCAGGCCAACCACTTGGGGGTGATGGCAGGCGACATTTACTCAGTGTTCTGCAATGCTGCCTCCTTTAAGGAAGTGTCTGATGGCTTCCTCACTTCCAGTAAGGGGCAGCTGCAGAAAATTATAGAATCCTTAGATGATGTGATGGATGACCTTGTTAACAACACGCCTCTCAACTGGCTGGTAGGTCCCTTTTATCCTCAGTCTACTGAGCCTCAGAATGCAGAGGTGGACAAGACCGGCCAGAAGGTCCGGGAGTCTGAGCTTAAAACTCACTAAACCTGTCCTTGTTACCAGTGCATGATGTTAGCCAGGTGCTAGTTTGAAATTAACCCAATAGATGACTTTAGATTGGAAGAGGAGCTAGTTCAAACAAAGGTCCTCATTATGGTCATCAGTGGCTGAATTAAGAGCTCTAAAGATGCTGGCATTGCCACATGACTCCGCCCCCCCCCCCCCCCCCCCCCCCCGGCAGGTGGAATGTGTTAGGCACGTGAGAGAGCCTGGCCAGAACTTAAAAGCCCAGGTGTACTTCCACGTTCTTGTCTGTGGCCTTTGTGCTATTGGCTGTAAATATCTGTCTGTACTGAATAAAGATTCATTCATGAGGCTTAAAAAACAAACAAAGAAAAATGTCAGGTAGTGTCTCCCTCTGTTAAGCCTCGCATGCATAGACAGTGGGTGGAGTCTGGTTTCTTTCTCAGGCTTGGAATGGAGTAGGGAAAAAAGAGTTGAAACGGGGCAGGTACTTCTTACTAGATTGTCATTGTCTTAGATGGGTTTGTGGTCTATGGGTCTGACAGGTGTTTGGTGCAGGCCTCTCCATTAGGGCTACAGAGATTAGATGGCTGGCAATGTCCTTAGCTATTTTCCACTAAGGCCTTTTTGTCTCTCTAGAAAATCTGATTGGAAAGGAAAGACAATGAGCCTTAGAATTTCTTTGTTGTAGAACCCATTTCTGCCTGTGAAAAATACTATTTTTTTCTCTCTTGATAAACTATGGGAACATAGGTTGTCCAATTCATCAGCTCAGCCTACCTTTTAAAATGGGACTTAGACACGAGCCTCCATGCTCTCTAAACAGTAGTTGGTCACTGAACTTGAGATGAAGGGTAGACAGCACCCTCCCTGCCACGGGGGAAGCACTGGGCACAGCAGAGTTCTCTTCACGCCTGACAGACTGCAGCTCCTCTGAGTCCAAATGTCTATGTGTTCTGTATAAGTAAAAGCGTTAGAGATATCTCACCCATTCTTGTCTCCAACTGAAGTTTCTACACAGAAGAATGAAATCTTTTAGGTTGTAATATACACCGGCTTCATGCTTTAGCTGAAATTCCCTCAGAAGCCCTGTCACTCCTTAGAATGTGACTTTCGCCAGGGCAACCCCACCCCTCAGACACGAAGGTGTTAGTCTGCATTCCTATAGTGCTGTGGTGATATATTTTCTCTTTCACGGGAAGATTTCTTCCTAATGACAGTAAGTGGGTGCCAGGCTAAGTGGGAAGAAGGCTATTTGCTCTGTAAACTGTCCAGTGGGCTGTTGACATGAGGTGTTGTTGACCAGGTAGTAGCTGAGATCCTGGAGGCATCGAGATTAGTACCAGCAAATCAGTGTCCGAGCTGGGTTTTCAGTTTCCGTGAGCACGTGCACCCATTGGATGTATCGACACAGCCCAAAGCTAAGGGCAGATTGAGGATGACTTGTTTAATTTGATTGATTGAACTGCAAAACTGGGTCATTCACCATGTAAAATATCTAGACTGTAATAATCTGATATTGGCTGTCTACATTTACCAAACTAGATAATTAGCAAAATACCCTTTGACTTCATGATCTACAAACAAGAATTGTGGCTCATTCAAAGTCATGACTTTGGTGTTCCCATCTGTGCAGATGGTTTCAACCTTTGTTTCTACCTCAACTTTGACATTTTTTCTAAACGGGCAATAGTACTTTCCAACAGTCGTCAGGCAGCTCTAATAGACTCTCCCTCTTGCACTTCCCCTCCTGAGCATCTCATCCTGTAATTCTCATGATTCCATCCCAATCAGTTAGCTTCAAGATCTCCAGGTCAACTTTGACTACTCCCTCCTCTGCCCTTTCCCTCTGCAGACTGTCAGATAGCAAGTCGTATCAATTTTGATCTTAAAACGGCTTCTCCCTCCTTTTCATGTCATGCTATCCTATAACTTCATCAAAACCCAGCCTACCATCAGTACAGATACTGTGTGGTTGACCTTGGCATTCTAGCATTGCCTCATTCCAAACCTTCCTTTTCCTCTGCCTACAATCCCCTGGAGGATTCTCACTGGTGTAGAATTCCTCCTGCCAGTCTCAGGGTTGCAAGGCTTGTCTCTAACATGTCTTTCCCTTTGATCTCTGCTCACACCTTTTCATGTATCCTACCGAACCATCTAATCTTTGGGTATCGGCATTGACTCATTTTCTTCCTATACACACACTACTCCTCTGAGCAGCTCCACGCTCATCGCTTTAGTCTTTCCACTTCCCTCCAGGTCCGTCCTGTTTCCTCACAAGCCAGTTAGCTACCGCGTCCTCACAGCCTTCCTTTCAGGCTCTTGCCAGCAAGAATCTTTCTCCAATCTATGCTCCACTGTACCTTAGCGGGGACCCGTCTACTCTCTTTCCTCTAGACTGTAAATTCTTTTGGGACAGGATTTGTGCAGTCCTTTCTATATCCTACAAGCTCCATATAATTTATATATAATAGCTGTATTTTATTTGTCTGCTTCTCTTTTAAATTAATTTGTAAAGTTAGCATAAAATGTAAGGAGTTTCATTGTGGCATTTTCATGCATTTATGTCATTATACTTTGTTGTCATTTAGTCCACTTTCCTGTAGGAGCTGTTCTTAAAATAACTGTTGAATAAATGAATGCTGGTCAAAAATGCAGTCTTTCAGTGTGGTTGTTTCTTCTCCTCTTGTGTGGAATACAACTTCTTATTTGATTAGGTAAACTGATGTGATGAAAAAAATTCCTTCAAGAGCATGGAATGCACTCTTGTGGCTTTCTGTTCCCTGGTCTTTGCCAATGTTTGAGGCACTAATTATAAGGAGAAAGGGAAGTTCACTGCAGAGGAAATGACCATGAAAATTTTAGCTATAAATGGAAAATAATAGGTTTTCCAGGAAGGACGTTATGAAAGGCAATAGTCCTCTTGGGCAGTTTTGTTTTCAAGAGGAATCTTTTTTCAAAGTAACATCTTAGTTTTTTTTTTTCTTTTAAAGGAGAAACTGAACTTGTAGGAACATAGGATAATCAAATCATTGTGAAATCTGGCCAGACTTTTCCTGGAATTTTGTAGCCTGTTAGGTTTAATGCGATTAGACAGGAGAGGTAAAAATGCCCACTGCACTGGAGAGAAGGGCTGATAGTGACAGATTACAGGAGTGGCCATGTGCAGCAGACCACTGTGCCCTGCAGATGTAGAGCTGCTCTCACTTCTACCTTCCTGCCCAGAGCATGGGAGCACAAAGGCAAACCAAAGAAGGATATTCGATCACAAAGGAAAACACGGGAGGTGTCTGCAAACTCAAAGACAGTGGTAGGATTGTCTTCGGGCACATATCACAGGAATAAAATGAAATGAGCACTTGAAGATTTAGTGTCAACTTCATCTAGAGTTTGAAGTCATCAAAGTGTCCTATGCTGATATCTCCCTGAAAGATTTGAATTAGAGTCTTTCTGTCGAACAGTGTAATAGGTCATAGAGGGGCATGCACATAAAGAATGGATCTCAACATATTACTGTACCATATAACAGCTGCTAGATTAAATACTGTTAGGTTAAAGGCCAGACGTAGCTTAGATTGTTTTGAGACAGGGTTCCTCTATGTAGTCAAATATTCATAAGGTCCAAATATACCTCTGCCTAAGGGCAAGCACACGAACTCTATGCGTCATCACTTGCTTCAAGAAGAGCCACCTACCATTGTCTTTGGAGATAGGGTCATTCATGGGCCTAAAGCTCAACTATTAGATGAGGCTGACTTACCAGTGAGTCACAGGATTTGGTCTGTCTGTGCCTCCCCAGAGCTGGGATTACAAGTGAGCACCACTGCCATTTATAAAATATTCTTAAAAAATATTCTTTGACAATTTCATTTATGTATACAATGCACCTCGATTACATCATTGCCCAACTATTCCCACCAATTCTCCCCTAACCTCCCTATACATGCCCCTATCTCACCTCCACATCTTCTTACCTCCTCATCACTCTTTTGATACTTTCCTAAACCAGATTAGTGCTACCTGCATGAGCAAGGGCAACCTGCTAGCAGCTACACCCCTGAAGAAAAGTGATCCCCTGCCTCCCTCAGAAGTTATTGGTTGTGAATAGTTCCTCAGCTAGATGTGGAGCTTCATGAGACCTGTTAGATTTATGCTAGAATGTTGACTGGCTTGATTTTGGGCTGGTCTTACATAGCTAACCACAGAAGCTATGAGTTCATGAGTGTAATGGCCATGCCATGTCTAGAAGACAGCATTTCTGCCCATCCCCCACCTCTTATATTCTTTCTGGTCACTCTTCTGTGATATACCCAAAGCCTCAGAATGATTACCATAATCTGTGGGTATAAACATAAATATTTAGAAGGCAGCTTGACAACATTCCTGTTTAGCAAAGCAACAGTTGCTGGTTCTTTTCCCTCATCTCAAGGGCCTCTAACCTCCCTAGCCATGGTTTTGACCAGATTTAGAGTACCAGGCATCAATTCCCTCCCATGAATTTCAAGTCAAATCAGATAATAGTTGTGTTGCTTCCTTAATGCTCATGCCACTATTGCACCTGCGGATGCATTCTGCTTGCTTGGCAGGTCAGTATGGAGTGTGCATGGTTCACCACGACATAAGTCTCTGGTCATCTCTCTCCTTTAGTGGCCTACAGAGCACCTTGGGAACAATCGAAGCTAGTCAGTGCGGAAGAAGTTTTCAGGCCAGGTCCAGTCTTATTTCTCTTTGTGCTTAAAACCAGAGTACGTCGTGTCTTCAGCAATAGAACCTTACCGTCTAACTGTGATTGATGATCAAAGCAACAGCAGTAGCCTGTGTTGTTTTGAGATACCCTGGAACCCCAACAGCACAGACATTAAGGGCAACATTGAATAAATGGGACCTACTAAAACTGAGAAGCTTCTGTAAAGCAAAGGACACTGTCACCAAGACAAAAAGGCAACCTACTGACTGGGAGAAGATCTTCACCAACCCTGCAACAGACAAAGGTCTGATCTCCAAAATATATAAAGAACTCAGGAAACTAGACTTTAAAATGCTAATTAACCCAATTAAAAAATGGGGCACTGAACTGAATAGAGAATTCTCAGCAGAGGAAGTTCAAATGGCCAAAAGACATTTAAGGTCATGCTCAACCTCCTTAGCGATCAGGGAAATGCAAATCAAAACAACTTTGAGATATCATCTTACACCTGTCAGAATGGCTAAAATAAAAAACTCCAATGATAGCCTTTGCTGGAGAGGCTGTGGAGGAAGGGGTACCCTCATCCATTGCTGGTGGGAATGCAATCTTGTGCAACCACTTTGGAAATCGGTGTTTCGGTTTCTCAGGAAATTCGGGATCAACCTACCCCTGGACCCAGCAATACCACTCCTGGGAATATACCCAAGAGATGCCCTATCATATGACAAGAGCATTTGTTCAACTATGTTCATAGCAGTATTATTTGTAATAGCCAGAACCTGGAAACAACCTAGATGCCCTTCAATGGAAGAATGGATGAAGAAAGTGTGGAATATCTACACATTAGAGTACTACGCTGCGGTAAAAAACAATGACTTCTCAAATTTTGCATGCAAATGGATGGAAATAGAAAACACTATCCTGAGTGAGGTAACCCAGACCCAAAAAGATGAATATGGGATGTACTCACTCATAATTGGTTTCTAGCCATAAACAAGGGTCACGGAGTCTACAATTGGTGATCCCAAAGAAGCTAAGTAAGAAGGTGAACCAAAGGAAAAACATATAGTTGTCCTCTTGGCTATGGGAAGTAGACAAAATTGCCGGGGAGAAAATTGAGATCTTGGGGGTGGGGTGGGGTGGGGGTAAGGGGAGATGGGGAGAGAAAAGGGAGAAGGGGAGAATGGGGGGAACTTGGGGGAAAAGGAGGATTGGGATAAAGGAAGGTTAGATAGGGGAGCACGGAAGCACAATTCTTAGTTAAGGGAGCCACCTTAGGGCTGGCAAGAGACTTGAACCTAGAGTGGCTCCCAGATGCCCAAGCCGAGGTCCCCAGTTAGTTCCTTGGGCAGCTGAGGATAGGGAACCTGAAATGACCCTATCCTATAGCAATACTGACGAATATCTTGCATATCATCATAGAACCTTCATCTGGTGATGGATGGAGATAGAGACAGAGACCCACACTGGAGCACTGGACTGAGCTCCCGAGGTCCCAATGAGGAGCAGAAGGAGGGAGAACATGAGCAAAGAAGTCGGGACCACGAGGGGTGCACCCACCCACTGAGATAGTGGAGCTGATCTATTGGGAGCTCACCAAGGCCAGCTGGACTGTGACTGAAAAAGCATGGGATAAAACTGGACTCTCTGAACATGGCGAACAATGAGGGCTGATGAGAAGCCAAGGACAATGGCACGGGGTTTTGAACCTACGTAATGTGCTGGCTTTGTGGGAGCCTAGCCCGTTTGGATGTTTACCTTCCTAGGAATGGACGGAGAGGGGAAGACCTAGGACTTACCACAGGGCAGGGAACCCTGATTGCTCTTTGGACTGGAGAGGGAGGGGGAGAGGAGTGGGGGGAGGGGGAGAAGGGTGGGAGGAGGGGGAGAAGGGTGGGAGGAGGGGGAGGGAAATGGGAGGCTGGGAGGAGGTGGAAACTTGTTTTTTTTTTTTTCTCCTTTTCTCAATAAAAAAAAAAAAAAGAAAAAAAAAGAGAAACCCTGGAGCCTCACTGACCAAAAATTCATAGGAAGTATTCCATACCTAGTATTTTCAATTAGTAATCCATGTTTCTAGGAGAAGCATTTTCTACCCATACAGGGTACCTCTGTTAGAACTTCTTTTTCAAAATTACATTTAAAATAATCTTGAAAAGTAGTATGTTTCTATAAGACTTTCTCATATATTCTCAGTTTTGGTTAGCCCACCTCCTCCTCTTCCTTACTTCTTCTCTTTATCCCACCCTTGATTAAGCCTTTAGCCTCTATTATTTTCCACAATTTCACATCATGTGTGTTTCTAGGATCGCCTCATTCCTGAACGCCTTTCCCATCCCTTTGGATGTTGGACTCTTTCTAACTTCCTGACCTCTACAGACACTCCAAATTGAACATGCACATAAATGCGAACATTGAAGCTAGAATGCGCATATGAGAGACAACATGCAGTGTTTGTCTTTCTGGGCCCTCACCAGGCATTTTCACACAGTTTAGAGGATAGAATTCTTGTTCTCCTTCTTCTAGGGCAAACATGTTAATGACTGAACCACCTCCACAGCCTCATACTCCTTTGTGGGTGTGGTTTTTCAACACAGATGTTTCCCTGGGCCTAGGCCTTAAACTCTTTCCCCTCTACTCACTCATGTATCTATGACTCAAAGTCATCTGCTGATTGTTGATCCCAAAACATCCAACTTCAGCCCGATCTCCTTCCCAAACTACTGACTAGGACCTGCCTGCCCTCTCCTTTTGGACACTAACAGACATCTCTATGTCCAAAGTTCAGTTCCCAGTTCTTCTCCGTAAACCCACCTGTCCTATGGGATTCTCCAGGTCAGCAAAGAGCATCCAATCTTCTAACTGATCTGGTGAAAAATGACTGATGTGACAGATGTCATCTCTGCCCTTTCTTCATTCTCATTCCTGTTCGCCAGCTTTACCTTTGAACTGCATACAACTAACCACGTTTTACCCTTCCTTCCTTGGTTCCCACTCCTCTACTTGATCCTCTAACCTCTTTGTAGAGACTAGTTAACTTTTGGAAGGTGACTCAGGTCATTCCTTTCTCTCTTCCACTCTAATTCTCCCAGTGGCCCCCATCTCACTCCCATTTCTATGACTGAAAGTCATGTATAGACTGGTGACTCCAAGCCGTAACAGTTAAAGTCCTTGCGGTGGGCGCAGAAGAGCTCAGATTCTCTTTCCTTATCTGCTATCTCTCACTTCCTTCTGTCACACTGACTTCTTTGCTGCTCCTTTAAGCTCTAGGCATACTCTCATGTCAGGATCCTCCAGTGCTTTTTAACCTCAGAGTATACCACCCTTGTTATAAACATTGCTGCTTATTCCTAACACCAAGTTTTTGCTTGCTATATCCTTTCTGTTAAGCCTTACCTGAACCATCTTGTTAAAAGTCCAATCCTGTCCTGTCTCATTTATTTTATATTTCTCTGCAATGTTTATTACTAGCTGACACAGAATACATTTATTTTATTTACTTATTACTTTTCTGCACTACCAGAATCCAAGCCCACGGATGTAGTTATCATTTTCAATTTTGTTCACTCAGGTTGTACACTCAGTGCCTACCACAGTACCTGACTTTAACAGGGCACTCGGTTCTTATTTTTAAAAATAATTTAATGACTATTTGGAAAAAGAGAAGGCTGGCTTTCTCTGAGGCATGATGCTTTGACCTTTAGGGCACCTTGATCATTTTAGTTATAACGAATGTTCTTGGTGTTTGTTTTTCTCCAAGATATAAATACAATATGTCTTCATTCTTTACTAGATTCATTATTGCTGGTAGACACAATCAATAAAGATTATAAATTATATTATTATTGAAATGACTGAAGAAGTGAGCTATTTAAAGATACCTACATATGGCCGGGCGGTGGTGGCGCACGCCTTTAATCCCAGCACTCGGGAGGCAGAGACAGGCAGATCTCTGTGAGTTCGAGCCCAGCCTGGTCTACAAGAGCTAGTTCCAGGACAGGCTCCAAAACCACAGAGAAACCCTGTCTCGAAAAAACCAAAAAAAAAAAAAAAAGATACCTACATAGATTTTCAATAATTGTTTGCTTTTGTGTTAAATAAAAAAGAGTTGTGGGATTTCTTTCCAAAGATCCGAACATATGACAGTTCTCTAGTTTTCTTTCTGATGCTGTGATAAAAACCATGACCAAAGCAGCTTTGGGGAGGAAGGGCTTATTTGGCTTATAGTTATAGCCCATCACCAAGAGAAGCTAGGACAGGAGCTCAGGCAGGAACGCAGAGGCAGGAACTGAAGCAGAGACCATGGAGGAATGCTGCTCAATTGGCTTGTTCTCTTTGGCCTGCTCAGCCAACTTTTTAATAAAACACAGGACTACATGCCCAGGAGTGGCACCATCCACAGTGAGCTTCCACATTAATCATCAGTCAAGAAAATATGCTATAAACTTGCCCACAGGGCATTATAGTGGGGAGTATTTTCTCGGTTGAGGTTCCCTCTTCCAAAATGTCTCTAGCTGGTGTCATGTTGACTTGAACTGGCTAGCACAGTTCATGTACATGTTCACCCTTGAAGTAGCTCCTGAAGATTCATGCTGGGTAGTGTCTAATTCCTTCATCAAAAAGAAGCAATGGATGATTACTCTGACCTCTTTTTGACTTTCAATAATAATAATAATAGCTGTAACTTGGTGCTATTCTGTCAAATCATAACTGTCACTAATAAAGTATTTGTATATTGTTTTTGTTTAGATACCACATAGAAAGTGACATACCAAGTTGGTGATTTGTTCTGATGTCCATTAATATATCATGAAACTTGAAATAGTCGGAATTTCATAGGTACATCCTCTAACTAAGTACATAATGGAATGGGTTTGTTTGTTTGTTTGTTTGTTTTTCCCTTCTGTGTGACTATGTGGAGGAGCACAGCTCAGCTCTCCTTGTGAGAAGACTCACTGACGGAATGTAGCTGGGGGACAGCCTTGAGTGACTACAGACCTACGATAGGACTCCTGCTAAGGTGATGTTTCTTTTCTCTGGGCTGTTTCCAGTTAATGATTGACTATAGCTGAATTAACTAGGACCAGGTAGACTACTGACTTTTCTCACAGTCAGTCATGGCATAGGGTGTCCACACTGGCTTGGCTGAGAAATTCTTAGAGCTGCATTGCAGTCTAAAGCTTTTCCTTCCCAACTTCCTTCTTTACAGATGTTGCATGAATATTGCCATTTCACAGATTTGCATAGTGCCATCTCACAGATGTTGCATGCATAGTGCCATCTCACAGATGTTGCATGTGTATTGCCGTCTCACAGATGTTGCGTGTGTGTTGCCGTCTCACAGATGTTGCACTGTATTGTCATCTCACAGATGTTGCACTGTATTGTCATCTCACAGATGTTGCGTGCATGTTGCCAGCTCTCAGATGCTACATGAGTATTGCTCTCTTACAGATGTTGCATGTATATTGCCAGCTCTCAGATGTTGCACGAGTATTGCTGTCTCACAGATGTTGCATACTTACAGATGTTGCATGTGTATTGCTGTCTCACAGATGTTGCATACTTACAGATGTTGCATGTATATTGCCAGCTCTCAGATGTTGCATGTGTATTGCCGGTTCTCAGATGATGCATGCTTACAGATGTTGCATGTGTATTGCTGTCTCACAAATGTTGCATGTGTATTACTGTCTCACAGATGTTGCATGTGCATTGCCATCTGGAGTTCTCTTTGACTCTGTGCTCTTTGACACCTTATCCTTCATCGATGAGTTCCCCCCAAAATATATCTAGCATTTAATTCTGCTTCTCAGAAAATCTGAATTGTTGCCAGAGGTTCCAGCAGCAGCAGCAGCAGTCCAAGAAAGCATTCATGAGAAGGGATCCAGGGACTGGCTCGCTTATTGCCTTGTTGACAAGAAGAATTACATCCTGAAAGGAATATGGGACACAGATGCTCTGCGGCCCAATTGACAAAGAATTTACCTGTGATGACAAGTGGAAAATGTCTAGGTGGAGAATAATGTCTTTACCAATGTGATGATCCAGGTATTTGCAGGCTATGGGAATAATATCTATAAAAGCTGCAAGGTTGTCTGGTTATTACTAAATTGTTTGTACTGATGCTTGTGGGGGTGGAGGTGAGGAAAACTTCAATAAAAAAGCAACAAAAACGAAAGAACAACACTCAGCTTGTTAATAATCAGTGAAAAGCCTGTGAGAGACAGAAGCCCTCATCCTGCCCTCAGTACCCAACAGAAGGGTCCTCTTCTTGCCCTTAATACCTGATAGAGAGGTCCTCTACATGCCCTCAGTACCCAACAGAGATGTCCTTTTCCTGCCCTCAATACCCGATAGAGAGGTCCTATTCCTGCCCTCAGTACCTGATAGAGAGTTCCTCATCTTACTCTTGGTACCCGACAGAGAGGTCCTCATCCTGCCCTTAGTACCCAATGGAGAGAGGTCCTCATCTTGCCCTTGGTACCCAACGGAAAGGTCCTCATCCTCTGTAGTTGGAGGTAAGATAGAGATGGGAAGCAGCCTCAGTACAATAGGATTTCAGAGATTGGGGCACAAGTGAATGCTTAGCAAAGGCAGGTATGTTACACTTATTTCACTGACTGAGATTTGGGGTAGAATCATTTCCATGGATGTTCCTGAGGACTGTGTCTCTACTGGAATCTTCACAGTGAAGCAATGTGGGAAGGCATCTATGACCATGTGGTCCAGCAGTCATGACACAAATTACTGCATCTAGAAGGAATTGCTTTCATGCAGTTAGAAGCCAAAGGCTTCCATGAAGTGCTGGATTGGAAATTACACTGTAAAATAAACCAGAGAGTATGCCTCACTATGTCTCCAGGGAAGCAACCTTGAGTCAATGTACCCACCGGCCATCTTCCTCAATGACCCATTGGGGAAACCATGCTTCCCATTTTTGTGACTATGGGTTGGGGGTATATTTTTGCCAGAGGACACAATAAGTATCTGAATGAACTATGAGTTATTGTTTGTGATACTTTGAAGTCCTTGTGTTTAGAAAGTAGGCAGAAAAGAAGTCATCATCTTGGCAGGGACAGTGGTTCCATCAGAAGGAACCTAAGGCAACTGTGATGCAGTGGGGAAAACCAGAAACCTGTAAAACCAAATTTACCTAGGTCCCTCTTCACATTTGTTGCTTAGTTATGATCCCAAGCAAAACCCCACAGCCACTCTGGATGATGAGTGGTTACCAGCAGCTCAGATGACTCTGAGCAAGCTTGAATCATAGAATCAGGAAAGCCACCAATACCAGCCCATGTGCTTGCTGAAGGAGGAAGGCTAAAGTAAGGGTGGGGGAGGGACATGATGAGAGTAGCTGTAGTCTCAAGTTCAAATGCAACCCCACAGCTGTAGTTCTTTCTATTGTCCTGCCTTCCTCTATGTTCTGCACCCTGCTCCCCCCACCGAGAGAAAGACCTGGAAAAGGCCAGTTCAGCATAGAGAGCTGTGACAGTTTCATCTTTATCTGCACTGTTTGTTGCCACAGAATTTTATATCTGTATTATAATTGCTATCATCTTTCAACATTTTCTCAGAGTTCTTCTATCTACTTCAGCTATTTTTACTTCCCCCTATAACTTTTATAAACGTTGAAACACATTAAATTTTCAGAAGCATGTACAAATTATCAGGATGCTTAACTGCAGCTTCTGAAATTCAAGAGGTGGTTTGTGTAACTGTATGCATTGCAGAAAGTATAAATCCAAGCTTTAGAAGACTAAGTAAATAACCAAAAGCTAACATCATTCTTCAAAATAGTCGCTACTTATCTCTTATTGTCAGTGTTGACAGGTAAATGTGTAGGTGTGCAATGTCAGTAGTTAAAGCAGGGATTCTTGACCTGGGGGGCACAGATCCAATGTCCTGCATATCAGATATTTACATTATGATTCATAACAGTAGCAGAACTACGGTTATGAGGTAGCAATGAAACAATTTTATCGTTGAAGTCACCCCAACATGAGGAACTGTATTAAAGGGTTGCAGCATTAGGAAGGTTGAGAACTGCTGAGTTATTATATGCAAAACCGGAACCAGCTGGAACCTGGTGGAGTTTGTTACATAGGGTTGACAATTCATATTTATATAGGTTTCTCGAGGTTGGTTTTAAAAAATGAATCATTTGAGAGGCACTTAAAACTCTGGGTTAATTAAGGCAAGCATCATTTTTATCCTGCTAAATACTGAAGCTCACATAAGCTTGGTAATTTGTCTAAATCACAAACTACAAATGTTAGCTACAGTTGTTTTTTGAACCCTGGGTCATCTGATTCCAAAGTCTATTCCCTTCCCAATAATGTAAGTAGCTTCCTTCTGATAACTGATCTTGGTTGTCAGTTTGACTACATCTGCTATCAACTAAACTCAAGACTATGAAGGATTTTCTTGATTGGATCATTTGAGGTGGGAAGACCCACCCTTAATCGGGACTACACCTTCTGGTGGCAGTCCACATAAAAGGACAGAGAAGAAGGAAGCTTTTGCTTGTTGCCTGCTTGCCTTCACTCTCACTGACAAATTCACCTATACTGTTGCTAAGGTATTCCTTTGCTGGTATTAGAACCTACTTCTTCAGAAGTTCAGTGTAGGCTGAAGACCAGCTGAGAAATCCAGTCTGGTAGGCTGAACAACTACTGGATTCACTACAGGATTCTTGGCCTTTTCTTTGAGAGACAGATGTTGTTAGACTAGCCCCACCACAGCCTGTACACCACTCTAAGAAATGCCTTTTTAAATATGTGTTCAATCACATATTCTGTTCCTTTATAGAACCCTGACTAACACACTCATTTTCAGAGTCAGGCCCATGGTGTTTTTCAGATAAAACACTAGCAAAGTCAGGACAAGAAAGGCCAATTCTCGTATTTCTAATTGTCAATGATTGTCCATCCATTGAAAAAATTGCAGCATGTTTGTGGCCTTTCCTGGGGTAAGAAGCCTTCATTAGAGGCCCCATCATGTTGACATTCCCTATTTCAAAATATCCTTAATTATCTAAAAGATGGAAGCAAACAGCATTAATTTTCAAATCAAAATTCCAATGGAAAAAGAATAATTTCTCTACACCTCTGGGTTTATATTCTGTGATATGCAGCGGACCAGTGCTCAGACTCATGCTGTTTTTCTGAAGCCCCTTTATTTATTTTTCATTAATCTGCCTCCCTTGTGTGCCTGGCCCTCAGTAATCTGCTCATCTCTAGCATGATCTATACTATAATCCATCGTTTCTCTCTTCATGCATTTTAATGAAGCAGTTTTTGCCTCCTTTACATAACGGCTGTCCTGATTTCAAACTACAACCCAACCGTTTATTGTCACAGTGTTGAAAGCAAATCTTTAAAAGGGATACCTCAGAACAGGGTAGATACAGAGTTTTCACTCTTTTAATTTTTTTTTTTAAGAGGAGGCCTTTGTGAACTCAGTAGCAGTTTTATCATTTAATTTTCAGTAGATGCTGAGACTCGGAAATAAATATCCCTGAGATACCAGCCCAAGTGGGAAAAAATGCTGGCAGTCAGAGCCCTTTGTCCCCTTCTGGCCTCATCTGTTGACAGGATGCTTTGAATTGTGTACTCCCTGAACTGCTCTTGCAGGTTGGTTATGTAGACAAAGAATTAGAGAACAGCTGTGCAGGAGGTCCCTGCTCACCACTGCCATTTTGTGTCTGGCATTGTCATCCCCCTGTGTTTTCCTGGTCATTGTCCTGGTCTTGGACGCTTTGCCCCCACTCTGTTTACTAGTATCTGCACATCCAGGTCTGTGTGTATCTGGCTGCGGTCTGACCTTTGCTATCTGTGTGATATCTGACCACCACTGTGCTCTTGTCTAGGTATCCTAGACAATGTCCTTTTCCTGGCTATTCTTGGGAACCAGGCCACCTTGGCGTGTACCTGATTTTGCATCTTGCTGTGCCCTGCCCCTCTGTTGGACTTTTCAATCCCTGTCAGTCTTGTGGTAGATTTATCTTTTATTCATTTATTTATTCTCGCAATAATCAGTTATTAAATACTCATGCTTTCAGCTGACAGAAAGAAAAATAAGACAAATGTTCTTTCTAGGCAGAAATCATTGTCCAGAAGATGAAAAGACCTAAAAGGGAAACAGATAGGAATTTTGAAAGGCTCTTCCACACATTTGGGGGCTCTCACTAACAAAAATATTTGCAAGTATGGGTAGATGTTTAGGCAAGAGTTTTGGAAGCGGTCACTGCAGAGGTGGCCTTAATGCTTCATTAGTTTCTCTTGTGAGACCATGCATTTTTCAAGAAGGCCAAGTCATGGAATGAAAATATGAAGAGAATATTATGAAGGCATGAAGGAAAGGCAAGTGCATACACTTGGTATCAAGGATGACTTCCTGCAGGAAGTTGAACCTGATCCTCTTTAATATCTAAGTTCTGTTTAAGTAGTTGAAGGAGATAGGAAAGAAGACGGCATCAGGCAGAGTGTTTTGAACATAGAGTCCTCATATGGGCATCAAGCACAAAAGGAAGTCTTGGGTGCATTTTGTTTGAATAGAGGAGTCATAACAGAAAGGAGAGGTGATATTGGAGACAGAAATGGATGCCAAACAACTGGGGGGGTTGTATCACAATATGGAATTTAGATTTCATTTTGGATAAACCCCCTTGACGGAAAATA
Source organism: Microtus oregoni (assembly GCF_018167655.1). NCBI lineage: Eukaryota > Metazoa > Chordata > Mammalia > Rodentia > Cricetidae > Microtus > Microtus oregoni. Next base: position 2,877,048 of record NW_024544728.1, on the reverse strand, counting down.
TGTGTGTGTGGATTTCAGTCAGGAGATGCAGCAGTCACAGAAGCAGGGGATGGCAAGTTCTGAACTAAAGTCATTGCGGCAGGAATCAAAAGAAGAGAAGGAATGGAGGATGCAGGATTGAAGAAGACTGGAGAGTAAACTGGCTATCTACCTTGGGTATGTATATCAGAGAAACATTACATGTAGAAGAGGTGGGGAAGGGACTTGATCTGGGGGAAGAGTGTGTGCTTAGCTTTAAGAAAACTTAGCTTTCAGAAAAAAATGGCATCCAAGTCTGAAGTTAGGGAAGAGTCTAGCAGGAGGTAAACACTGAGAAAACATGGGCACCTAGGGAACAGGTGGGGGCAAAAGGAAGAGTCAGCTACCCAAGGAGGTGTGGGGAAAAGTATAGAAAGCCAGAAAGGGAACTTTGGAAGATGTCAGAACAAACCACAAGAGAGAGTGAAGGGGCTGCAGAGTCTGGTACCAACAGCCAAAGTCAAATATTGTAACATGCCTAAGGCTCCTGCAATAAAAAGATGGAAACATGTTAAGTTCATTGTAGTTTTCAGCAGGAAGCAAGCAGAGACCAGGATGAGAATATGTGGAAAGAATATGGGAACAAGGCTGTTTCCAGAGGTTGAGCAAGCAGGTATATGGCATGGGAGGGGCGTAGTATGAAGAGTTTTATTTATTTATTTATTTATTTATTTATTTATTTATTTATTTATTTATTTTTATTATTTATTTATTAAAGATTTCTGCCTCCTCCCCACCACTGCCTCCTATTTCCCTCCCCCTCCCCCGATCAAGTCCCCCTCCCTCATCAGCTCGAAGAGCAATCAGGGTTCCCTGACCTGTGGGAAGTCCAAGGACCACCCACTTCCATCCAGGTCTAGTAAGGTGAGCATCCAAATTGCCTAGGCTCCCACAAAGCCAGTACGTGCAGTAGGATCAAAAACCCATTGCCATTGTTCTTGAGTTCTCAGTAGTCCTCATTGTCCGCTATTTTCAGCAAGTCTGGTTTTATCCCATGCTTTTTCAGACCCAGGCCAGCTGCCTTAGTGGGTTCCCCATAGAACATCCCCATTGTCTCTGTGTGTGGGTGCACCCCTCGCAGTCCTGAGTTCCTTGCTCGTGCTCTCTCTCCTTCTGCTCCTGATTTGGACCTTGAGATTTCAGTCCGGTGCAGTATGAAGAGTTTTAAATGATGGAGATCAGAAAGGTAGCAAGCATTAGCTGTGGTGATTAGAATCTAGACCAGTGATTCTCAACCTTCCTAATGCCATGACTCTTTAATACAGGTCCTCACGTTGTGGTGATCCCCAACCATACAATTATTTTTCTTGCTTCTTCATGGCTTTAATTTTGTTACTGTTATAAATAATAATGTAAATATCTTTGTTTTTCATTGGTCTTGGGTGATCCCTGTGCAAGGGTTGTTTGACCCCTAAAGGAAGTCAGACCTGCAGGTTGAAAACCACTGATCTAGATGATTTAACAAAAAAGATGGGAGATAATTAAGAATTTTTATAATCTAGGAGATTAAATGTTCAGAAGATGGAATGGGAAGTGGATTTGAACAATATCGTAACCTCATGGTTTGGTTTGGGTCTTAAGTGTTCCCCAAGGCTCATATATTAAAGACTACTAGCCCGTGGTTCTTTGGCGAAGGTGATGGAAGCTTCAGGAGTTGAGGCTGAGAACTCTCTACCATAAGCCCAGTGAGATGAGACCAGGTGATATTGAACTGGAACATCTGAAATCGTGAGCCTTTCAAAAATTTCAACCACATTTTATTTATTTATTGTGCAGGTGTGTGCTTACACCCCGGCAGAGGTGCATACCTGTCAGAGAACAGCTTGTGGGAGTTGGCTATCTTCTTCCACCAGGTGGGGTTTCAGGGATCAAACTCGTGACATCAGGCTTGGAGGCAAGCACTCTTCCTCAATGACTTATTTTGCCGATCCACATTTTCTCCGTTTGGTTGATGATGTCACAGCTATCAGGAAATTGCCCAGTGCACATGGGCTCCCATTACTTTTTAACCTCCAGGATCTTCTGTTGCTTTTAGATCATTACGCCTGTCTCTCTAGAAGCTAACTAGTGCAGAGACCTAGCTCTCTGGGATTTTGATCTTGATGTATTTGATGATTGATGAAATTGAGTGATTGATTTATTAATGACCCAATGAAACATAAATGTTTTGTTCACCAGCAAAAAGCGGAGTGGTGTGTCGACTTAGGCTTCATGGAACGAGAGCGGGGGGAAAAGAACAAAGGTGGCAGCGGAATGGAATTACCCTTTTATCCCAGTGCCCAGTTCTCTTCCATGATTGTCAGCCCTTACTGACTTGCCCTGGCAGAGAGCTATTAGCTTCAAAGGGAATAGAATTATTTGTGAGTAGAAAAAGATCAGGAAGTGTCAGTGTGCCCTGGCTCCTGGAAACTCGTGATTTACGATATTATTAAAACCATAGTAACCATTCTAGAGGTAAAAAGATCAAGAGCTGTGTCCAGAGCTTGCTCCAAAGCCACGCAGCCATACTCCTATTTGTTAGCAGTCGAGGGCAGGAAAGGTGCGCACTGTCCGTAAATGTGAAGATGCTTTTCAGTCCAGAACACTCTCTGCTGATGCCGGCCATTACCATCCTTTTTGAGAAACCGTTCGTAGGAGTGTTTGCCCGAAGCCCTCACAGTGTACAAATGAAACAGCGGTAGTTCAGAGGTGATTCATTTTAGAACACGTGCCTTATTGCAGCAGGGACAAGCAACCCACATTATCTGCTCAGTGCCCACTTGACAGTGTTGCTGGGATAAAAAGTCACCCACCATCTCTCCTGCACAGCATCGTTGTGCTGAAGCGGCCTGTCCCTGAGCCACCACGAAACAAACTGCAAAGCGCTTTGCTGCCGAGGCTTCCCGACTGCTCCATGAGTGACAGACATCCAGTGGAAGCCCTGGGCATTGAAACCTAATAAGTATTGGTGTTAAAAAAACTTTCAGAAAAAAATGTAGAGCTCAATAAAAATCAATAAAAAAGAGAAAGAAAGAGAAAAATATTGCACTACACAATTGTAATCAGGGACCAATGAGTTGCATACAAATAAAAAAAAAACAGGAAAATTAAGATTCTTGGTGGGTAATACATATCATTTTTGCTTAGAGACATACCAAAATTAAAACACACACACACTCGCACGCACGCACGCATGCACGCACACACACGCGTTATATTGTCCAAATATATTTGTCAGGAATATGATTGCCTGTCGTGTTCCAATGGCAGAAATACATCTTGTTTTCAGGTAGTTCATGATCTGTGAAAGATCATGCAGATAAAGGCACAATAAATATTTGAAAAATAATAGCTACAAAGGCAAGAATAGTGGGAATTTTTGGAAAGAACATAAAAGGTGATAGAATGTCTATCCAGAGGGATGATTGCACAAGAAATTTTGGCACGGCAGCTCACATATCACGCGAGAACAAAACAAGCGGGGACAGTTTTGAAACAGCAAAGAGTCTGCAGTGAATTCGGGGGTTTCAGAGGTGGATTTGGTTGTGAAGACAATGCAACTGTCCCTCAGGACCCCTCATTTGCACACACCCCTTCCCATAACTGCGTGGCTGTGTTAGACATATCTATCTAATTTTTAAAATCTGTTTTGTTTTAGTTAAAAAAGAAAACATTAATTTATACATTTTTTTTTTTTTTTTAGTTTTTCGAGACAGGGTTTCTCTGTGGTTTTCGAACTCACAAAGATCCGCCTGCCCCTGCCTCCCAAGTGCTGGGATTAAAGGCGTGCGCCACCACTACCCGGCTAATTTATACATTTTAAAATGATCAGTCTACATCCCGGCTTCTTTCCAGACCAACTTCCTGGACCATACTTCTTGTGTTGGACAGTAGAGTAACAGCAGGAGATGCTCCTGGGATTCAAGTAAGGTGAATGGAGGATGTCTTTAGCTTGCATTTAGTGGGATATAGCCATGAGGGTCATACTCACCTCCATGTGTAGTTGTTGTTCCCAATCATTTAGTGTAGGAATGACTTGCACTAACACGGCTGCTCTGCACCTTTGCAGGATGGTGTGGTTCTCGGCTGCTCTGCACCTTTGCAGGATGGTGTGGTTCTCGGCTGCTCTGCACCTTTGCGGGATGATGTGGTTCTCGGCTGCTCTGCACCTTTGCGGGATGATGTGGTTCTATGGGTCACATAGTGAAAAGAACATTGTCCCACAATACCCGATCCTGGGAGACTGTGGGTGGTGCAGGTTTGAAACGCACAGGAGTAGAAGTTACTCTGGGACATTCTTTTTGTCATCTGGCGTGTATCACTTTTTATTTTTTAATAATTGTGATAAAATAGACACAGTGTAAAGCTACCATTGTTATTAGCTATTTTTTTATTTTTTTAAATTTATTTATTTATTAAGGATTTCTGCCTCCTCCCCGCCACAGCCTCCTATTTCCCTCCCCCTCCCCCGATCAAGTCCCCCTTCCTGATCAGTTCGAAGAGCAATCAGGGTTCCCTGACCTGTGGGAAGTCCAAGGACCACCCACCTCCATCCAGGTCTAGTAAGGTGAGCATCCAAACTGCCTAGGCTCTCACAAAGCCAGTATGTGCAGTAGGATCAAAAACCCATTGCCATTGTTCTTGAGTTCTCAGTAGCTATTTTAAACACAATGTTCAGTAGTATTAAACACATGCCCATTTTTGGGCCACTGTTACCATCATCCACACAGAGAAACCTTTTGCAATTGAAACTCTGTATCCGTTAAACAACAATTCCCATTTCTCCCTTTTCCCACTCTCTGCTTCTATAAATTTGACTATTCCAGGAACTCATATAAATAGAATCATGCAATGTTTGTCTTCTGCAATTGGCATATTTCACTTGGCATGATATCCTTGGGGCTCATCCACATTGCCACCTGTCAGAACTGCCTTCTCCCTTAAACTTTGAGTTCCTTCTAGTGTCTACATGAACTGCATTTTGTTTTGGTGATAATCTCCCTAAGGACACTTGAGTTGCTTCTGACTTTCAGACGTTGAAAAACAAATGCTGAAATGAACAGGAGTATACAGTAGCTCTCGATGTCTCTCGTTCTTTCCCATTTTCAAGTACACCTGATGTGTAAACTTTAAGAGGAGGATTAGATTGTCATTGATGTCTAGTTAAAATGGAAATTTGTATCTAATAAGGATGCTTTTATGAGCTGGGCAGTGGTGGTGTGTTCCTTTAATCCCAACACTCGGGAGGCAGAGGCAGATGGATCTAAGAGTTTGGAGCCAGATTGGTCTACAGAACAAGTTTCACAGAGAAACCCTGTCTCAGAAAATTCTTTTTATTATGTAGCAATGCAGTAAGAAACATAACACATTTATAACATTTTAATTTTTATGTTGGTTAGTTTTTTGGCAATTTGAGATAAGCTAGGTATCCGGAATAAGGAGCCTCATTGAGAAAAATGCTTATATCAGATTGCTTGTAGGCAACACTGCAGGACATTTTCTTGATTAATGATTTATGTGGGAGAGAGGTCCAGCTTGCTGGAGGCAGTGCAACCACTGGGCAAGGGGTTCTGGGTGGTATAAGGAGGCAGGGTGACCAGAAACCATCAAGGGAAGTTAGTATGTAGCATTTTCCCATAGACTCTGCTTCAGTTTCTGCCTCTAGGTTCTTGCTTTGAGTTCCTGCCTTGAATTCTCTTCATGGTGGGCTATAAGCTGTAAAATGAAATACGCCCTTCCCTCCTCAAGTTGTCTTTGGTCACGAGTTGCCACAGCAGCAGAAAGAAAACTAAGACAATATGTTTAATGCAAATTGCACCAAGAACAATCTGTCTGAATGAGTATGCTGGTAGCACACAAATCCAGTCCAGCATTACAGAAAGAGACTATTTCCACCTGCGAACTCACGTTTTATATATTACAGCTATTGGAAATCGAGATTGCTTATGTTTCTGTTTTCTCTCGAAAGTTATGAAATCATTCATATGGAGAGGCCATCAGACAATATGACACAAGTGTGGGAAAATGAATCATAGCTAATGAATAAAACTTTTTTCATTATTTTTCTGTCCCTTTTGATAGTGGTCTTTGTTAACTTAAAAAATATGATTTTAATTGCTAAATCTATATTCGTAGTCTTACCTAGTTTTGTTAGTTCAATGAAGACAATATTATTATGCGCTCTTGGTTGGCTGAAAACTGACTGGGTAGTAGAGCAACTTGACCTTGAAAGCATAGAGATCCACCTGCCTCTGCCTCCTGAGTGCTTGGATGTGGGCACTCACCACCATGCCAGGCCTACACTTGCCATTAAAAAAAATATACATACAAAGGAATGGGTTTCGTTTTTGCATTTTGCGAAAGATGTGGAATTACACTTTGTTCTCATTTATCTCTTTCCCCCAGTGTCCTGCTGGGCTCTTGCTTCCTTCTTGCCGGGTCTTTCGTCTCAAACAGCCCTCTTCTGCTTTCAGGCTGTGCACGTTCCAGGGCTCTTTCACTCCCAGTCCTCCTCACTTAACCTCTTTTCTTCTAGTTTTATGACCTGTTGAACAACACACACACAAATTTAAATGTAATTTCTGAATTTTTTTCTTGATCTGACTTAATTTGTTTAACGTAAAGATTTCCAGTTCCTACCATTTTCCTGAAAACGTCATAATTTTGTTCTTCTTTAAGACAGTAAAATTCTGTTGTGTGTATACACTGCAGTCTCTTTTTCCACATATGTGATGATGGGCATCTAGGCTGGCTCCATTACCTAGCTATTGTGTATGGTGCAGCAATGCACACCAATGTGGAAATTTCTCTGCGGTGGGTTGACCTAAGACTCTTTCTGGTATGTACCCCAAAATGGCATAGCTGGGCTGTTTTCTTATTAGGTATCTGAATTCTATATTGGGCACACCAGTTTCCATTCCCAATCAACAGTGTATAAAGGATTCTCTTTCCCACAGCCCCTCCAGCTTTTGTTGTCTTTTTTCCTTTTGATGGCACCCTTCTCAGTGGAGTGTGCTGGGACCTCAAAACAGTTTTGCCATTTCCATGATGGCAAAGGATAGTGAACAGTTTTCAAATAATTTATTGGCCATTTGTCTTTCTTCTTTTGAGAACTGTCTACCCAATTTATTAACCCATTTATTAAATTGGTGATTCATTTTTTGGTGTTTGATTTTTGCATCTCTTTTTGTGTTATGAGACTGGTGAGTTGGCTCAGCTTGCTGCCAAGCCGGCTTAGCTTTGTTGCCAAGCCAGATGATCTGAATTAGATCAGTGGACCCACATTGGGGAGGAAGAAAACTGATTCCCAGAAGTTATTCCCTGACCTCTACACTGGTGCAATGACAGACATGTGCATGCCTTGTGTTCAGTAAGCAAATAAATGTAATTTTAAACTCTTTATGTAGTCTAAATATTAACCCCTGTCTGATATGCAGTCAGCAAAGATATATTTTTTTCTGTCTATAGGCTACCTCTTTGCTCCGGTGATTGTTTCTTTTGCTGTGCAGAAACTTCTTAATTTTATGTAATCTCTTATTTTCCAGTTCTTTGAATTATTTTCTGTCCTATTGGAGTCTGTTTTTAGAAAGTCCCTGCTCATGCCCATATATTGAAGTATTTTCCTTAGCAGCTTCACAGTCTCAGGTCTTATGGTAAGTAAGGTATTTGATCCCTTTTGAATGGATTTTTGTGCAAGGTGAGAGATATAGATCTAGTTTCATTCTTCTACCTGCACACACCCAAGTTCCCCAGGATCATTTGTTGAAGGGTCTGTCTCTTATCAGATGTGTGATTTTGAGTCCTTTTCTATTCTATTCTTTTTTTTTTTTTTGAAAAAGGCGCTGAAGCTGTGTGGATTTATTTATGAGTTTCTTGGTCTATTCCGTTATCTGTCTACTTTTGTAGCAGCCCCATACAGTTCTTTCTTATTATTTTGTTACTTTTATTTACTTGTGTGCAGGTGTGTATGTGTGCATGTGCATGCCACATAGCTTTTTGGAAATAGGAGTGCAACTTGTGAGGAGCTGCTTCTCTCCTCTACCATATGTGTACAGAAATTGTCTATTTCTTCTAGATTTTCCATTTTTGGTGTACAAGTTTCAAACTATTCTCTAATGCTCCCCTGGGTATCACTGGGTCTGTTGTCATGGACTCTTCTCATCACTAATTGTATGAAGTCAGGGCAAAATTTTAGCAAAATTTGGCTAGAGCTTTTGCTTACCTTTGAAAAAAAACTTTTCCTTATTTATCTTAAAAAAACTCTTTTTGATGATTTTATAAAGTATCTTAGTCTTGATGTCATTATTTCTACCCTGTCTTCATTTCTTGCTGCCTACTGCTGTTGGATTTGGCTTGCTTAGGTTTTCCTGAGACCTTGGGGTTCATATTTGTAGGTTCTCTGAATTTTCTTTTTAATTTAAGCATTCATAGCTATGGGTTTTCTTCTTCTAAGTGCCTCAAATCTTCAGCCAAGGTTCTGGTTAATTCTATTTTCATTTTTATCTGATTCTAGGAAGTTTTAAGTTTCCTCACTGACTTCAGTGACCCATTGGTCATTCAAGAGTATATTGTTTAGCCTCCAGGTATTTGTACAGTTTCTATAGTTTTTCTTGCTGTTGATTTCCAGTTTTATTTTACTATGAATTAATACGAGAAATTACTTCATTTCTTTTGTATTTGGTAAGCTTTAATTTGTGTCCTATAATGCGGTCTATTTAGAGAAAGTTTCACAGCTGCTAAAAATATGTATTCTGCTTCTGTTGCAGGGACTATTCTGTAGATAATCTGTTAAATCATTTGATCTGATACAGTTTAACTCTGAGGGTCTTCGTTGGTTTTCAGTTTGGATGACTTACCTAAGATAACAGTGGGACACTGTAATTCCTTGGTTATCATGTTAGGATTCATATGATTTTTTAGGCCCATTAGAGTTTGTCTTATAAAATTAGGACCTCCAATACTTGGTGTGTAAATTGTAAGTATTGTATCTGAAATTGCTCATTTTAGTTGTATGGAGCAGCAGACTTTTTTTTTTTATCTACTCTGGCTTTGATTTTACTTTGTCATCTGTATCTTGGGAGTGTGGGAAGCAATCATAGGCCTGAGATCTGTACAGGAAGATGATCTGTTCCTACTTTCAAGATTGCCTAAGTGTCAATCACCGTGCTGGAAGATACAGCTGTGAATACCAAGAAACCCACGGGAGCTACGAGCCTGCAGCAGTGAATGGCAGACACCAGCGCTCCAAAAGTTGAGCCCAATGACCCCAGGCTCAAGATGGTTAAACTCTAGGGTTGTTTACAGTTGTTGATATTCACCCAGGCTACTTAGGGCAGGTCTAGCTTTCTCTAACCACTGCATTACCTGTGCCAAAGCCCTGTTAACTGCAATTTTTTTTTTTTTTTGGCTAGTCAGTGTCTAGCTTTCCCTACAGTTGCCCTCTAGGGCTGTCTCTTATAGGGCCATGGACAATTGAGGTCAGTCTCCCTGATTCATGGCTGTTCCCTGTTCCCAAGCTCTCGGGGCATCTCAGTTTTAAGCAATAAGCTCCCTTTGAAGTGGGTGCCCATCCATTGCCCTCTGAGTCATTCAGTTTCAAAATGAGATTCTTTCCCACTGCTGTCCCTCCCAACTGCCAGAGGAATCAGTTTCTCACCAAAACCAGCAACTGGATTTGAGGCTCCTGAGGATTAGGGGCTTGTCCTGAGGGCAGTTTGCCGGTCACACTGGAGTAACCTGGAATACCTTTTGATCAAGGCTTCTGCTTTCCTTCTCGTTTCTAGGGAGCCACAAAGCTGGAGCTGGGCTAGGCTTGGATCACTTTCTTCCAGTGCATCGCCTGTGTTTTCCTCTGGACTTTTCACGCCTCTGCCTTTGCGAATTTCCTAAGACTTCCGTATCTTTGAAATAGAGTCTGTATCTTCTTATTCTTACTCTTCTTCACTAGGTCACATCTTTTTTGAAAGAGCCTGTGACTACTTCCTCATTATTATTACTATTATTATTATTATTATTATTATTACTAAGACAGCGCTTCAACGTGTAGGCTTAGATCTCACTGTGTATACCAAGTCTCAAACTCACAGAGAACCACCTGCCTCTATGTCCTGAACACTGGCCTTAAAGGCTTATACCACCACACCCACTACCTGTGGTCACTTCTTAAAGAGAGCATCAAAGCACTCATATTTTGCCTTTCAAAGAAGCCTCTATCCTCCTCTTTGAAGTTTCACTGCCAGCCTCAGTGTCCCAGCCGGGGATTTCAGTTTCTTCTTCTCTTCCCATCTGTTAGTCCACCATCTTCCTTTCCTGCGTTTCTGGATTTCCTGGTGCCCAGTGTGGGAGTTTTCCCCGGAGGGTACAACATTAGTTATAAGACACTGGCTGCCGTGTGGAGTCCTCCTGAGGTAGTGAGCAATCAGCGGGGATGGCCTTGCTGTAGTATTGGGAGGATCGTGTCTAATAGAACACTGGCTGGCAGGTGACTAACAATTCGGCTCACACACTCTTTTCTACTTAGTTATCTTAGGTTTGGGGGCAACTCCCCCACACTAGATTCGCAGCTTTCTTTACCCCGTGCTTCTACCTGGCATCACGTGTACCATCTTGAGTTCTTTTTGTTGGGAGGAAATCCCTTTCTTTGTACACCTATCGGAGGTGCTCTTTAAGTTCTGAGCATCTTTTCTTTTGTTCCTTAAAAATAGATTTTTAATGACCCCTCAGAATTAGGCACTGGACTCATTAACAGCCAAAAATCTAATTCCTGCTTCCTAGGGTGGCTAGAGAGGCTGATAATCTCTAATTATTCCCAGAAAAACAAGAGAATATTTTTCTGTTATAATATTTCAAAACAGGAAAGCAAAGGGCCACCACGGAGTTAACTTGCTTAATGAAAGACAGCCTCATCCATTATGTCCCGACATAAATGATGAGAATTAAAAGGATTTTAGTGGTGAAAACCATCTTAAAGGTGCTTTGGTCAACCCTAGAGAGTGTGCAGAGGAATAAGGGAAACCCAAGGAGGGTGAAGGATGCGGCTAATGTCGATCCTGTGGGCTCAGGACCCTGGCCATCTGGATCCTGGATCAGGGTGGTTTTGCTCTATCATATGCAGGTTTCATGTTTTGAAGCAATTTTAAACAGAGCTCCTGAATACTTCACTAATACTATTTCTGTATATTGAGATTAGACAAATTGAACAGTCTCTCACCTCCCTCTGTTTTTGATCTGACATTAATATGGCCTGCTTGAAAAGGCTAAGTGAGTTTTCAAAGTTCTTTTGCCTTCAGAGTGTACAGTGCTCTCTCTCTCTCTCTCTCTCTCTCTCTCTCTCTCTCTCTCTCTCTCTCACACACACACACACACACACACACACATTTCAGGCATTTCTCAGAGCAATTTTTTTTCTTTTTTTTTTTTGGTTTTCTGAGACAGGGTTTCTCTGTGGTTTAAATGTGTGTGTGTGTGTGGTTTTGCCTTCATGCATATCTCTTCACCAATTGCATGCCTGGTGCTTGTGGAGACCAGAAGAAGATATTGAATCTCCTGGAATTGGAGTTACAGAAAGTTGTGAGCTGCCATGTGGGTGCTGGGACTTGAACCCAGGTCTTCTGGAAAAGCAGCCAGAGCTCTTAACTGCGGAGCCATCTCTTCAACCTTCAGGGCACTTTTAAAATAAACAGAGCACTTTGTCATCCACACAGAAGAAAATGATAGGCAGACAATAGACTGTAAATCAAGGTCCAAAGTATCTGGAAACATAGCGTTCAATTGGGGCCTAGGTGTTGCCCCCATGATATGCAAATGCATACATATTTAATAATAGTGCACAGCAATAGAGTTTATCCAAGCTGAGCTCATTGCATTCTGTGTGGGTTAAAACACCCATTGGGTCAATTCTTCTTAAAGAGGTGCATCAGGAGAGGTTTGCAGATATTTAAGAGACACAAATCATAGCTTTTAATATCTTCTGAGGGAAGGTCATCTCTATTCATCATGCCCACATCTGAGCGACTTGTGAGCAAGTGTCCTAAGGCTTAGGAGGATGCCAAGGTCCCAGTTAGGGAAAGAAGTGGCACAATATCCCGAAACCAGGCTCAGTCTTTTGTTTAGGAATCGTCCACTTTTTGTATGTTTGTGGATCTGGGGGAAAGAGCAAGCAACATTCCACTATTCTAACCTTCAGTCTTCAAAGAAACAAAGCAAGTAACATTTAAAATATATGTGCCAATTTCCTCTTATTTCTTTTTACCCTTTACCCCATTCAGGGCCGTGGATGGCCTTAGGCTTCCCACTAGGAAACTTACCTTTGCTGGGCATTTGTCTATGGGCCCCAGGGGAGGATGTAAGTGGAAAGAGATAAAGGGAAGTTGCCATGCCAGGAGAATTCGGTACATTCCAGAGAGAGGAATGCACACTGCTTCCCGAGCAGAGTCCCGGGGAGGCAGAAAGACCACAGAACGAGAATGTTTGCACAGAGTCTAGACTACCGGGTGTGGACAGCTTCAGAAGCTCCTATGCCCTAGCTGAAGAGAGAATTGGTACGATGGTTATGACGTCATCATGGGAGTGGTAGATGGGTCAGGTGGTAACACCTGATCTCTTACTCACACCTGTGTGGCCTGCTACTAAGATCTTCCTTCCAGAAACTCAGTGTGGCATTGACCTCCTGAAACTTAGATACGACCAAGAGCAAAGGTCAGATTAAAGAGAACATCCTGCTACCTGAAGGAACAGTTCTTCAAACAGAAGTTTGTTTCTGTTCGGAAGAACACCGTTAATAAAAATAAGCTGGCACCCCGAATCTATTCCGTGAGTTTCATCCCCACTATACCAATTTATTTCTTTTTCCAAATAGGCCTTGAACTCTTGTCATTGTTTAAACTATTGATGTTTCACAGGAAGGATTCAAATTTTAAGATGCATTTAGTTCCCCCTAAAACAGCGTGGTTCCTTGTGGCTTCCAACCAACTTTCTGAGAACTGCACGTAGTTCAGAGACTTCAGCACAGAAATTTGGAATGACACTTGGAAGAAATAAGCCATTAGCGAACTCCACCAGCGCTGTCCTTCAAATGACTTTGTACTCCCTGCTGGACACATTCCAGGCCAGTTGTTGAAATGCTGGAACCCTGCTGAAATTTGTAAAATGTACCACTGGAATTTAGCAGTGTGGTGTTAAGCTAAACTCGTATGCCCTGAAAACAGAACCATCGCCACGGAAGGTGGAAACCGAAGCAACAGAGAATGTCCCAAGCCAAACATACCAGCTCTCTATTTGCTGGGGGAGGAGAGATAAAGAGGGAAGACAGGAGTCATCAGAGGTCAAGTCCTATGCAACTACCTAGGGAAGAATCTTCTAGATTTGGGCTTTAGCAGAGAAACCACTTCCGTGAGATGATGATGCACACAGATTGAATGTTTCAAGGGTCAGGTCACAGAAGATGGCATTGAACCTTCTTGGGCTTTTACTAAAAGGTCAGAGTTTCTATCTCACTCAAACCTTGCATGGTGGCTAGAATTCTCTTTCTCTCTGTTTCTGTCTCTCTCTCTGTTTCTGTCTCTCTCTCCTCTCTCTCTGTGCTTGCTAAAATTCATATAACAGAACATTAGTTATTTTAAATGCATAATTCAGGGTATTTGATACGATCCAAAATGTCCCTATATATAAGATCCCCAAATGTTTTCATCTCCCCTACCTTTATCCCAAACAATCCCATACCAGGTGTCTGTCACCCCTGTCCCTTCATCCCCTCTCTAACAGCCACCATTTTGCTTTGTCGCTCTGGGATTACCTTTCCTGGCTACTCCCATTAACATATTGCACACAAGCTGTCTGGCTTCTTCTAGTACAAACTGTTAGTTCATGTTTGTCCCTATGGAGCACAAAGGAGTTGTTATTTCATGGGCCATTTTTATTTTTTTTACTTTTTAACATTCCTTTTTTACTTTGTGTGTGCGTGTGTGGGTGATGTGCACATGTGGGCGTGCACATCTGGAGGTCAGGTGACAAATTACTCTCGCTCTATTACGTGAATGCCGGCGGTGGAACTCAGTTACCAGGCAGCAAGTCCTTTGCCCACAGAGCTCTCGTCTCTCCAGCCCCTGATATACTGCCTTTGATATGCAAGAGAAAGAGGAAAAACGATAAATGTTGTCACAGCCTCACCGCCCCAAGTATGCCTGTGCTTTATCTGCTCTCCATCCTCTGCAAGGGTTTCTTGGTTGTTTCTGTCCACCTTGTCTCCTCCTCTCTGGTGAAAGGTTGTAGTTGTCTTTGGAGTTCAGAAGATGCTGCTGGCCTAGCCTGCTCCCTTTTGGAGAGGACACTAAGCTCAGCTCTGTCTACTGAAGCCAGTCTTCTCCTAGGTCACCCATCAAGGATGGGCTGGTATGTGAGTGCAGACTTTCTTCGAGGAACTGCAGGACTGTGTTTGCCTTCCTTGTGTTGACTGTCTTCATGTGGATGACCACTCAACACCAAACAAAGCAAAGTCCAATAAAGGTTCCAGAGTCGAACCCCAGAGACACACAAGTTGAACCCCAGGGACACATGGAGTCCCTTTATTCAGCCATATTAAATAATCATATTTCTAATTATTATCAAGTTTTTTTTCTTTTCTATCGGTTGAGTTGATGCCTATATTTTACACTCTGTCGCCATTAGGCCCAAATAGACTGCACTTTCATGGAACTAAGGCAGGTAAATGGAGATGACATTTTGCCCAGGCCTGGGCCATGTCTGGAGTTCCTTTGGAAGTGAGGATGCTGATTCCTTGCACCTTCCGGTCTGTCTGACTGTACTCTGATTATTCTGCCAGAGTCACGGGAAGTGAATACCATTTGTCTCCCTGTGTGCCTATTTGTATCTTTAGCCTTCAGAATTTGTTGTGTAAGTTTATATGAAAAGAAAAAATATGTTAAAAATTCATTCTCTTTGGTTTTGTTTTATTTTGGTTCAATAGACTGAAAGGTAGAATTGTATATAGTATCATAAAAAGCCTTGTGGATCATTTTACCAATAGAAAACCTTGAGGAATAATACTGTATATTATCAAGGTCTTTCTGATTCAAATTGTCTTCAGTATTGCAAATAGGAAGGGGTCTTACACAAATTGGAGTGGCTTTCTATCCTCATTCTTTTTAGAGTTTGGTGTTTCATTAATAAACATAGAGATATTCATATTCCCTAATGACATTCTCCTCTCTAGCAACATGACTCAAGGGTTTCAGACAAACTGCTAACTAAAAATTGATAAAAAGAAACTAGAAGTGAAATTTCCCTTCATTTTTCTCTTTTGAATTAATGGAAAAGAAGACAAATTTTAGAAAAATGGTTCCGGGGCCTATTCTTTGAGGTAAGAATTTCTTCTATTAGCATGGGAATTTCTTTCATCTTTGGACCTTTTATAAATAGTGGTGAAATATGGCTTTATTAAAGGTCATCTTGATATGCTGGCACTAATGGAGGAATTCAGCTAAAATTTAATTTAGTATATATATTTAAAAATTCTAAATAACTTAGTTATTGCAATGAGTGATTTGTTCCCCCAGCTTTCACGTTACACTAATGCCTGAATCTCTAACACCTCAGCTCACCTGGAATTAGGATTATTGTGGGTATAACTAGACAAGATGAGGTCATCCTGAAGCAGCCTGGGCTCCCAAACAACATGGCCAGTGTCCTTATTAGAAGATGACCATGTGAAGACACAGAGACTCAGTGAGGCTGCCCAATGTCACCAAAGGCAGAGACTGGAGTCATACAACTGCAAGCCAAGGACAGCTAGTGAGCAACCAGAAGCTAAGAGAAAGCAAAGAAAGATTCATCCCCCATGACTAAGGCAAGGGACGTATTCATTGGAAGACTGAACGTTCGTATCATTTGCCTAATAACTTCCCATTTCCTCCACCTCCAACCTTGACAAATGCCATTCTACTCCCTGAGACTGTGAGTTTAAATATTTGAGATTCCATATAGAGGAAATGTTTTTGAAGTACTTCTCTTCCTGTGGCTGGATTATTTCACTGGGGATACAGTCTTTGTCTCCAGTGTCAGGATGTTCTATTTTTTGAGGCTGAGTAATATTCTGTTGTTATATGCCGCATTTTCTTTACCTATTCATTTGTCAGTGGATAACTAAACTACTTCCACATTTGGCTCTTGTAAATCGTGTTGTAATGATCCTTTCCTGGAAGCAAAACTGCTGGATAATATGGCAGTTCTCTTTTTTTTATTTTAATTAATTTATTTATTAAAGATTTCTGTCTCTTCCCCGCCACTGCCTCCCATTTCCCTCCCCCTCCCCCAATTAAGTCCCCCCCCCTCAGCCCGAAAAGCAATCAGGGTTCCCTGTCCTGTGGGAAGTCCAAGGAACCCCCACCTCCATCCAGGTCTATTAAGTTGAGCATCCAAACTGCCTAGGCTCCCACAAAGCCAGTGCGTGCAGTAGGATCAGAAACCCATTGCCATTGTTCTTGAGTTCTCAGTAGTTCTCATTGTCCGCTATGTTCAGAGAGTCCGGTTTTATCCCAGGCTTTTCCAGACCCAGGCCAGCTGGTCTTGGTGAGTTCCCAGTAGAACATCCCCATTGTCTCAGTGTGTGGGTGCTTATAGGAAAATCCATACTGTTTTTGTTAATAGCTGTATCCTTGCTGGCCATTTATACGTCTTCATTTGAGAAATGCCTACTTAAGTTCCTTTTACACTTTAAAATCAGATACTTGTAGTTTTGCTATTAAGTTTTTAGAGATCATCATGCTTTATTTTGTCATTGATGTCTATCAGATCTATAACTTACAAATATCTTCTCCCATAACTAAGTTTCTTTTAAAGCTCCAAAGTCCATATTTTTACCTGACCCACGAAAGAATCCAAACCTATAAGCATCCGACTGGCAACCACTTGGAGGATATTGTCTGCTTTCAAAGACATAATTATTATTTTTGCATGTTTTACTATCTGTTTGTGGCAGTTCCAGATCCTCTGGAATTGGAATTACAGGCAGTTCTAAGTCATGTTGGGTGCTGGGAACTAAACTTAGGTTCTCTACAAGAGCAATAAATACTCTTAACCACTGAACCATCTCTCCAGCCCTAGGTACTGCTTCTTCCAATAGTTTCATGACCTTGGGAACTGCAGTGATAATTACCTAATGTGTGCTTCTTAATCTTGTTTGCACATCAAAATTGTCTGGGAAGCTGTTAAAGCCTTCTCACTCCACATCAATTAAGCCAGCAGCTCCAGGGACAGGATCCAAGCCCTGGAATGTTTCAAAGCTCCTCAGGCAATCCTAACATGCAGCCAGGGTTGGAGACCAGAGGCACATGTAATGTTGTGTTACAGTTCAGTCAGAATGTTCTGGTAACAAGATGCAGAGGTAAGCACCCATGCAGGCCCATAGTCCTCTGCTTTTTGTCTGATTATAATTCTAGAAAGCCAAAGTAGAACTGCGACGGAGTCTAGTAATTTCATAGCAATGCCCTAGATTTTACTATCAAATTCAATCTCATTTGCGATGGAAGAGACAGAAGTAACTCTAGCAAAGTTTCTGCCCCTATTTAGAATACTCCACATTAAATTCAACAGAATTTTGGCATAAAGTTTCAAATACTAATTTTTTTGAAACAGCAAGTCTCACCTGTATCATAAAATTTATCATTAATTGTAAAGTTTCGTGGCCACAGAGAAATATTGAAGCAATAAATGACCTGTATAGTTTTTAATGCCTCCTTCCGCTGAGAAGTCCTGCATATATTGATCCTAAACCTGGAGATTCCTCTGTTTATCCCTCATCACCCTCTTATCTGAATATCAAATAAGCAGAATTTGAAAACTGTGGAGTTGGGAGGGACTGTAGGAAACTGTCCATCTAGTGACCTGCTTTTATATTTTGTATGTTCAACCTGCGAGGACAGCCAGGCTTCCTGGTATTTACTAAAGTCAAAAAGGCTATGGCGTGGACAACTAAAGCATCCTTTTAGCCAGCTTGCTCTAGCTCTCCCCACCCCACCCCGTGCCTTCTTTCTTCACATTGCTGTCTGTGATCTTTTGAAACTCAGGTCCAATCAAGTCACTCAATTTCTTGCTTCACAGTCTCAGACAGCTCCATATTTGCCTTAAGTCCAAGTGCAGACTCCGCAGGTTCATATATAAAGTCTGTGAGCTGATCTGACCTTATTTCCCTCCAAGGACTCATCCTCTTCCCGCTCCCATTTCTCACTCTAGATTGCATTCAGCCCAGGGTTAAATGTTTTAAATGCAGTTCTCCAGTGTGTCCTGAATGCTACTGTGAGGTTGCGCATGGTGTTCCTGTCCTTTTGTGTGTAAGAAACTCTTCTATTCTCCCATAGGTGTAGCTCATCGCAGGTTATAATGAGAGAGAAAGCGTCAGACCTGCAGCACAAGGTGGGAAGCGTGAGGGACTGCGTTCTGAACTGAGGATAGTGATTGGATATGGGTATTTACATTCTGAAATAAGAAACCTTTGTTTTATGTTTCTGTTTAAAGAGCTCCAAAATTAAAGATAAGGAAAAAGTCAAATGGAAAATAGAACTCTTTGGGGTTCATGGTGGTAGCAGTGGTATTTCAACACCATAATTTCTTTTATCATCTATTTTTTCTATCTTCTTTATCTGTCTTTACATATCTATTATCTATTGTTATCTACTATCTATATCAATTTTTATATTTATAAATTATCTCTCATGTATTTATTATCTATAGTAATTATCTCTATCAACTATATTATCTATCATACAGCTTTATGTCTAACATCTCCTTATGAGTGAGTACATACTGTGTTTGTCTTTCTGATCTGGGTTATCTTTCTCAGGATGTTTTTTTCTAGTTCCATTCATTTCCATGCACATTTCAAGATGTCATTTATTTTTACCCCTGTGTAGTACTGTTCTTTATCCCTTCTTCGGTTGAAGGGTTTCTAGGTTGTTACCAGGTTCTGGCTATTATGAATAATTCTGCTATGCAATGAACCTGATTTTATCATCATTATTGCCCCAATCTCTAGAGCTTGTTGTCACTTGCTCTTGGAGTTATACCGCCTTTTCCTATTCTTCCTCCTCCTATTCCTCTTCTTCTCTTCTTTTGTTATACATTCTATAACATATTGGCATTCTATAACATATATCTACCATTATAGCAACATACATAATAATTCAACGTCCTAAAAACTCCCATGTTTAGACAATTTGCCCTTGCTTTCCTTCTCTTTGGCAACCACCATGTGTTTACTGTTTCTGTAGTTGCCCCCAGAAAGTTATCTAACACAAGACACTCTATAATTTTTCTCAGAGTGGTTTCTTCACTTAATGATATATGGGTTCAGTAATTAAGTAAACACTTAGGCATCTTCTACTCTTTCCATGGCTTGATTATTATTTTTAGGGATAAGTGGTATTGTATTGCTAGGCATATCAGAATCTCCCCCCTCAACTACTGAAGAATGCATTTGGGCAATTATGATAAAAGAACTGTAAGTGCAGGGTTTTGTGGAGACATAACTTTTAGTTCTTCTGGATTTTAAGTAAGGGCCAAGGAGCATGACTGCTATATCACAGTGGAGGGGTATGTTTAATTCTACAGCACACTCCCTAATTGCTCCTTAATGTAGCTGCACCATTTTGCATCCTCCTTAGCGATGAGTAGGGTTTCTCTTGCTCCACACCCCCTCTAGCATGCGATACTGTCAGTCTTCTGGATTTTGCTCATTCTCATAGGTGTGTGGTGGCATCTCACAATTGCTTTAGCGTGCAGCTTCTTTTTTAATTAATCGATATATTTATTTAGCTTGGTTTTTCATGACAAGGTTTTTCTGTGTAGCTCTGGTTGTCCTGGAACTCATTCTGTAGACCAGGCTGGCCTCAATTTAAAGAGATCCACCTGCCTTTGCCTTCCTAGTGCTGGGATTAAAGGCGTGAGCCACCACTGCCCAGCTTCAGCTTCTTAATGGTATATGAAATGAACCATTTCTTCATATATCTACTTGCTAGCTACATATATTCATATATGTATGAATATGTATGTGTGTGTGTGTGTGTGTGTGTGCATGTGCATGCGTGTGTGTGTGTATGAGTTGTCAGAGCCTTGTGCCTACATTGAAATCTGATTGGTTGCCCTTTTGTTCAGATTTTAAGACTCTTCATATTTTGGATAAAAAGATTTTAATGAATCATATTTTGTAAGTTCTCCTAATACAGATATTTTCTTTCTATTTCTTGATAATGTCTTTGACAGAGAATAAAAATTTAATTTTAATGAAGTTCAGTTTATCAATTATTTGCCTCACAGGCCATACATTTAGCATCGTTTGTCAAAAGCCATCAGCAAATTGGAGGCTATTTGGATTTTCTCCAGTGTTGTCTCCTACGTGCTTGACAGCTTTGCAGTTCACACTTAGGAATAAGATCCAGTCTGAGGTCATTATGGTGAAAAGCGTGACAAATAGAAAAATAGACTTTGTTCACAGAAAACTTTTCTTGAGTATTGCCAAAAATTTTATCTGTAACCAACCTCTACTTGTAACCGATGAGTGTAATTCTCACGTTGAAGCAGATTGACACCTGGATTTACGACAACAGATAACAAAGAAGTAAAATGCCGAAGACTCACATCGAACCCTGACCTGTTCGCCACTTGTTGGCAGTTTCATTTTGTTTTATTTATTTTGTTTATGACGCTGGGACTCAGATCCAGGCCTTATACCTAGTCAAGCACTCTACAATATTCTTGGCATGAAAACATAGTTTTAAAATATTGGAAGACTATTTCTTATTTTTTTCATGTTATTTACAGGGTTACAGCTATAAACACAACACGCTGTGCATATGTGGGGAAGGGGTGCAGGCAGTGGTTGCCTTATTCTTCAAGAGCTGTTCACCTTGTTTTGAAACAGGATCTCTCTCTTTTTGACCTGGACTTTGCTGGCTGGCTAGGCTAGGCTGGCCAGCCAGCAAGCTATAGAGATCCACTTGTCTGCCTCCCTAGGGGTAGGATTAGAAGCATGTGCCACCGTGCCTAGCTTTCTATGCGAATGCTGGAGATTGAACTTGGGTCTTCACATATATGAAACAAGAATTTTATTGACTGATCCATCCACCCAGTCTATTCATTTTTAAAAATTAATCTCTGTGGCTAACATGTAAGCTAGGTTTGTTCTCTCTCTCTCTTTCTCTCTCTCTCTCTCCCCTTCTCCCTCTCCCTCTCTCCCTCTCCCCACAAACAAACAACCTTGACATAAATATATGAAGTTGGGGAGAGAGGTTTTGGTCCACAGGAGTCAGAGAACACAGTGAGGAAGGCAAAGGTAATGGAGGTTCTCTGACTACTTTATACTGAGGGTGGAGGTGACCTAACAAGCACCCTCACAAGGCTTCCTCTTTGGATCTATCATTGGAAATTCGTAGGGAAGGGAATTGGGGGAAACACAGTTCAGCCCAACTATGTCACCACATGACAAGGCCTCTCCTTCCTTGATTACCTCTTTCCCTTCTACCCTCCACAGAGCCAAGTTTCCCTTTTATGTTTCCCTTTGATCCTTACAAGAGTGGCTTAACATCATCCCCCAACTCATTGGCTCGTTCTTCATCTTTATACATTTTGCTGTGTTACCTATTCACACTATCTATGTCTATAGAGACAGAATGAGAGAGATGGTTTTATACAGAACATCGCTGTACAGCTCTGGCTTATCTAAACTCACTCTGTAGACCAGACTGCTCTGACACTCACAGATATCTGCCTGCCTCTGCCTATGAATGCTGAGTTTAAAGGTGTGTGCCTCGGTGCCCGAGCGTAAATGTATTTTTTTAATTAAAAAGTTTCACCTATTTATTTATTTGTGCATGCTTATGTATATGTCCCCATGCTCTAGCATACATGTGGAAGTCCAAGGGCAACTTGCAGGCATTAGTTCTCCCCATCCTGTGGGCCTGAGGGCCGAGGACAGCTCATCAGGTGCCTTTACCTGTTGAGTAACCTCACTAGGCCTGGATATCTTATCTCTAACATGTAGCTTGATGTTGGAGAGAGAGAGCTGCTTGTTGGACCCCAGCTTCTCAGCCCCGAAATAATGACACAGAAACTATATTATTGAAATCACTTCTTGGCTCATTAGCTCTAGCTTCTTGTTGGATAACTCTTATATCTGAATTTAACTCATTTCTAGTAATCTGTCTATCACCACTTGGCTGTAGTTTACGGGGTAAAGTTTCCTCCGGCTCCAGCAGGGCTACATGGCTTCCCTCTAACTCCTCCTCCTTTCTCCCAGCATTCTGTTTAGTTTTCCCCACCTAGCTCTGCTATAGGCCCAAAGTAGTTCCTTTATTAAAAATGATATTCACAGCATGATAAATCCCACATCAGCTTGGTCCCTATTGCTATTGCTATCATTATCTCAGCCCCTTGATGCAAGCATCCTTTGAGTTTCCCTGCCCCCCCTCTTCTTTTTTTGTTTATTGAGACAGGTTTCTCTGTGGCTTTGGAGCCTGTCCTGGCACTAGCTCTTGTAGACCAGGCTGGCCTCAAACTCACAAAGATCTGTCTGCCTCTACCTTCCAAGTGCTGGGATTAAAAGGCATGTGCCACCACCGCCTGGCTCTCTGCCCATCTCTTCTCATAGTTCTAATTAGGAGGTTGTTGAGATTTTTGAGATCTAGTTAGCTTGCTGAGATTTCTATCTTCTACAGTAGGTGTGTTTCTCTCATGGATTTTTGGCTCTGTTGTGCTAAGAACTCCTCCCCAGGGAGTACCAGACAAGGCATGTGTTGAACAAGGGCTCAAATCCAGCATCCATTGTCCTTCATGTGACTGAAAACCAAGGAGAAAAGCTTGGGAGACTCTTAGGTCTGCAGAACTGATGACGACCATTTCCACTCTCCCACCAGCCACAAACCGTTCCTCTCTTTTAGATTTATCTTTGTTTATGCATGGTTGTGTGTCTGCATGAGTGAAATTCTATATGTGTTCCTGCAGAGGCTAGAAGAGGCCTAAGATCCCTTGAGGCTTGCAGATGTTGTGAATCACCCTAAGTGGGTACTGGGACAGAACTTACACACTCTGGAGGGGCAGCCAGTCCTTCTAACTGCTGAGCCATCTCTCCAGCCCCTATGAGTACTTTCTCTAGCGTCTGTTTCCTATTGGAACACTGCAAGGCGTCTTCACAGGTTGAATTGGCCTGCCTGAGATAATGCTCAGAGGCAGTGGTTAGTATACACTGGTGACCTTGGCCACTCCTTCTCCCTCCTAGAGGACTTTGCCCTGCTCTGTTGGCTAGCCTAGGCTTGGGCTGCTGTTTCAGGTGGGCAACAGGATGAGGTGGTCCCCCATGGCAGAACAGATACTCAGTTGCCCTTTGACCTCCTTAAAGCCACGGCTGCCACTGTCCCCTGAGGCCCACGCTGAGGCTTCTCTCACCTTTCCTCCTATTAACTCCTCAGACTGGACCTGTCCCACTGTTGAATTTCTGTTTTTCTTGTTGTTATTATTTCCTTAGCTTTCTTTCCCTCTGGCTTCTCATTTCTCTGGGGTTGATTTCTGGAAAATTGCCAGTGGTCAGTGTAGTTTTTCATCTTGACAGGATGAAAAAATGGTTTAGGGGATGAGCAGGTGAATTGTAGCATTGTGGGTACTGGAAAGAGAAGGGGCTACAAGTGCGCAGTAGGAAATGCTTCTCTCTCTCTCTCTCGTGTAATTTTTGCTTTAATTAATGTGTTTACTGTATAAACATGAAATGCGTGGGGAAGTATGAGGAAAGGTGACTGCAGAACTGAAATAAGCCTCCAAAAGTGAAGTAACACTGTCAGCCTTACATGGAAACAGCAGTCCCACCCACCTCAGACCCATGCGTGTATCCCGAGGCAACAGTTTGGCAACTCCAGGATTCACACCCCTGGCGTTTATACCCCACTTCTGCCTCTCCCTAGAGTTCTGGCTCTGCTTTCGTTAGTACCCAGTGTTAACTCTCACACCCGTGTAAATGCGGCGATACCCTTGAGACACCCAGCACACGAAATATGTATTTCATTTTCTCATGGCCTCTCCCTTGAGTGGCTGAGGGATCCCTGTGCGGACCACGACCCTCTGGCAGTGTAGGATGCCTGCAGTGGGGTGTGCAGGCCACCATCTGAGTCCCAGCCGCCTACCTCTTCAGAGTGAGCTCCCTTTCCTATGTCGCCCTAGCTCACTCTGTATGCTTTTGTTCTGTCACATCTTACGGATTTTCTGTGCCTTCCTCCCAAGTTAGATCATCAGTTTCCATCTTTGTCTCTCCTTTGTTGGTTTATTTCGTTTGGCGTAGAAAGTAGCGCTTCTGCTTTCCTTTCAAGTTACCGTGCTTTCTCGGAGCGCACCAGTAAGTCATGTTCAAAGTAACCATGGATGCACTGTGTACCAGGGCAATAACCCAGCTTTATTCAACAAATAATCATAAGCCCGATGGGAAACCTAGGAGCGTTGATCACTGAAGCTTCTCCGGAACGAGAAGAGACAAACAGCTGGAACCACATCTGCGCGTCTCACCAAGCGGCCCGTCTGCTCCGCGGCAGCTGTTTGTAAGGTCCCGGGAATCAGTTTTCTAGCTTCATCCAATGGACCCACGAACTCTTTCAGTCACACTCGATTCTGCCTAAGCCGCATTTACAGAACCCCGTGTCAGCTGTCCCGATCCCCTGGCCCTAGGGGGCTGCAGCTACGACTGAGACTAATGAAAGACACATTTGTCCTTTGTGGTAGGCCGAAAGGACATGAAGGACCCATTCCATATATTAAATAGAAGGTGTAGGTAGGAAATGAACAAACCGATTCCAATAAGATAAGGGAGATTACTTAGATGTGATAGCACCCGGCTGGAACGGGAAAAAATTCGAATTCGAGAGGTTGCAGTCAAGCGGTTTTTCCCCCTAGAAAAGGCAGATCTCTAAAGTAAGCAAAAGTAATCAGAATATATCAGTTCAAGAGAGAATAAGATATGGCACTTGGAAAGGAGAGGTAATAACTACAATAATAATGTTCAGGCACTAGCACTTTCTGAGGCCAGTTCAATAAAATGTAACGTTAACAATTTCTTGGGAAGGAAACCAATCAACCGTTCCCTCCTCCCTCTCTGCCCCCGCAAGGATGCCTTTATCTTCGGCATGGATTATTCACTGCTGTGGCTACCTCTCTTTTACCCACTGGATCCCCAAGACATTCCGGAAAGTTAAATAACAACAGAGTCACATCTGCAGCCCTCAATTAAGAAGAAATTCTGATTAAAGGTTTATTGGTGAGAGATCATCCTCTTTTTATCAAAACCCAAACGCCTCCTCACTGTCGGGGCTTGATTTCCCGCCATCCCAATGTATGCTTCCCAGTAGCTGGCCATGTACAGACAGAGCATTTTTTTTTCTCATTGTTTGATAACCCAATGTCTCCCTCTAGCCTTTGCGAGATGCCTGAGTACCATGTCGCACACTGAGTGGAGCTGGAGGGAGGACTCTCTGAGCACCTCTGTTTCTTCAAATTGGATGCTCGATTCCAATACCATTTGACTTGGGTGTCCTTGAATCCAACAGACCTGATCGTTTTGAGGGTCTCTTGAACTAAAGCTTTATGAAGACAATAAAATGACCTGGAGCCAAACCCTGGAACCAAACTAGTGATTCAGGTTACAGAAAATAGAAGTAGGGGATGTAAGAGGATACAAGAGGCAGTCAAGTCTATGAGCGAGAATCAAGAAAAATTTTGTTTGAAAGCTGCTAAAACAGCACCCAATGTGTTGTATGCCAATCAAAATATATTCTTCCTCTATTCAAGAAACCCAGTGCTCAATTTGAGCACTAACAGAAACTACAAGTACAAATGCTCACCAGAGAGGACCCGATCTCGGTTCCCAGTTCTCCCCATCTATAAGTGGTCTAATAGATTATTTTCTGTTAGCATCTTGTCTAAAGTCTCTACTCTTCAATATCCCAGGCTGTCTGTGGTGCCATGAGCCTATATTGCTAGTTTCAGACCATCTTCTGGTTTTGTTGCTAAACCTTGCTTCAAGTCTCTGCTTTATCGACTGAGTATATAGACCTGTCTCCCTGTGAGATGTCCTGAACAAATCTGACATTT
This sequence comes from Microtus oregoni, assembly GCF_018167655.1. NCBI lineage: Eukaryota > Metazoa > Chordata > Mammalia > Rodentia > Cricetidae > Microtus > Microtus oregoni. The sequence continues at coordinate 2,850,942 of NW_024544728.1, read as the reverse complement.
ATTGTGCCTGCACTCCTACAGATTCTATGCCCTGTCCCTTCTCATCTGTATCAGGTAGTTTATGAAAGAATGCACTTAATTGGGAGGGGGGGTGCTGGGTATTTTTATGTCTACTTTACACAAGCTAAAGTCATCAGAGAGGAGGGAGCCTCAATTGAGAAAATACCTCCATAAGATTGTGCTGTAGGACATTTTCTTAATTAGCGATTGATGGGGGAGGGCCCAGTGTGTTGTGGTTGGTGTCATCTCTGGGCTGGTGGTCCTGGGTTCTATAAGAAAGTAGACTGAGCAAGCTATGAGGAACAAGTCAGTAAGCAGCACCCCTCCATGGCTTCTGCGGCAGCTCCTGCCTCCAGGTTCCTGCTCTGAGTTCCTGTCCAGACTTTCATTGATAATGAACTGCATGTTTTGAAGCATAAGCTGAATAAATCCTTTCCTCCCCAAGTTGCCTTTTCCATGGTCTTTCATCACAGCAATAGTAACCCTAACTAAGACAGGGGACTTGCTTACAGTTTCAGAGGCTGAGTGGATGACCATCATGGCAGCAAGCAGGTTGGCAAGGAGGCAGGCAGGAGGCAGGTAGGAGGCAGGGAGGGAGGGAGACAAGCAGGAAGGAGGCAGGCAGGGAGGCAGGGAGGGAGGGAGGGAGGAGGCAGGGAGAAGGCAGGCAGGGAGGGAGGAGGCATGCAGGGAGGCAAGCAGGGAGGAGTCAGGGAGGGAGGCAAGGAGGCAGGGAGGGAGGGAGACAGGCAGGCAGGGAGACAAGTAGGGAGGAGGCAGGGAGGGAGAAAGGAGGCAGGGAGGAGACAGGCAGGCAGGCAGGGAGGCAGGAATGGTCCAGAAAGCTTATACCTTATCTACAAGTACACAACCGAAAAGAGTGAGACAGGGGCCTACTATGTTAGTGGTACTGATTGTGTTGGAGCTAGTTTAGTTTAGCTCTCTCCTTGATGAACTGGTTGGTGGGAGGCAGCGTTGAGAGAGAAATTTTATATCGGGTTGGCAAGGTTCAAACCCTGAATGCTTTATCAGGCATGTTGTTAAATATCTTCAGATTTCAGTTTATCCTGCTATAATACAGATATTAAAATTAGCACATATCTCAAAGCACTGTTGGATAAATAACTGGTACCTGACATTTGGTAAAATCTGAGGGGATAGAGCCCATCTCATATTATCACGGACTTCACAGAGGTCTTACTGAGTTTGAAAGAACTTTACAAGATTCATCCTCAGATACTTGCTATGATCATCATTTTATAGTTCTTCAATGACATGATTCAGAATGAAAATTATAATAATAAAATTAGTAATAAGTAGTACCTGCTGTGTGGTTTGCTACAGGCTAGACTCTGTATTAAGTGTTTGATTGACATTTTATCATTAGCCTACTGTTTTCTAACATTTCATGTGCCCATGTTGTACCTGGGGATGCTAACAAATAGGCCTGATCCCAAAAGCCTAGGCTGGAACTCCACACTCTGTTGTACATTTCTAGCATTTGAGGTGATGCTGCTGGCCCCAGACCTACACTTTTAGTAGCATGGGCTAAATGTCTTAATCATAAACCTATTTACTACACACTGTCTTTATCCATATCTTACATAGAGCAAAACTGTAGGGATAAATAGTATTTCTAGGTCTATTATATTTCTCCTGTGATTCTGCCAATGAATTATTTGGCAGAGTTTAAGCTTTACCAATTACATACCTGGTGTGGGAAGTCCTTATGTATATGTTAATGAAAAAAGAAACTGCCTTGGTCTGTTGGTAGGGAAGAGTAGAACTAGGCAGGGAAAACTAACTGAATGCTTGGAGAAAAAAAGGCAGAGTCAGTGAAAAGCCATGTAGCTCCGCCGGAGACTGATGCTGGAACTTTACCCCGTAAGCCACAGCCTCGTGGTGATACACAGATTAATAGAAATGGGTTAGATTAAGATGTAAGAGTTAGCCAATAAGAAGCTAGAGCTAATGGGCCAAACAGTGATTTAATTAATACAGTTTCTATGTGATTATTTCGGGGCTGAGTAGCTGGGAATGGAACAAGCAGCCTCCTACTCCACATACCACCTATTAGGATCATTGGGTGCTTGCTGTCTATGAGATTACAGTGACATAAACAACTGCCACCCCAATGGCATGACCAGCTACAGCTGAAGAAAACAAAACAAAACAAACCCAAAAATCAGTGACTGTGTGTTGTGGAATATTAATTTAAGATGCATTGCATTCATTTATGCTGTGGAATATTGGTTTAATGGTGCAATGGTGTTGCCTTCTTTTATGCTGCATCTGTTTAACACTGTGAAGCTGAGCTACTTTGCCTCCTTAAAACACCTGATTGGTCTAATGAAGAGCTGACTGGCCAATAGTGAGGTAGGAGAAAGGATAGGTGGGGTTGCCAAGTAGAGAGAATAAATAGGAGAAAAAGAGAAGGCAGATCAAGAAAAGGAGGAGGAACAAGAAAATAAAGAGAAGAGGATGTTGGGGGCCAGCCACACAGCCATACAGCAAGACATGGAATAAGAAGGGAAAAAAAGATGTACAGAAATAGAGAAAGGCAAAAGCCCAGAGGGAAAAGGTAGATGGAATAATTTAAGACAAGCTAGCTAGATATAAGCCAAATTAAGTCTGGGTGTTCATAAGAAAGAATAAGTCTCCTTGTGATTATTTGGGAGCTGGGTGGTGGCCCCCCTAAAGATCAAAGAGTTTGAAAAAAAAAACAAAGTACAGCTATGAGTCAGCAAAATGGAATTAGACTTTACGAAGCGAGTCTGGATGTGGAAATGAACGTAGAGGTGAGGCTGAGGTTTGCTTTCTTCTAGTTGTTAATACTGTACAGGCTTCCAGGACTTAGTATAATCCAAACAAGAGAAAAGAAGTTGTCAGTGCTACCTGATGATCTCTCAGAAAAGCCTCCTTATACCTCACATCTGCACAGTGAACCATGGACGTTTTAAAGAGGGAGGGGGACAGAAAGAGGGAGCAATGGAAAGTTTTGAACAGGGGAAGTTACTCATAAGCATAGGCCTGGATGCCTAGTGTTTGAGTAAGTGTGGCTGACAGTGTAAAGAAGATGAGAAGAAATGGCTGTCATCCAGAGAGCAGAATGAGAACTGTTGGCCTCTGGAGAATTAGAGCAGCCCAAGGTATGGACAACTGGGTCAAGGGAATATGTGAAAGACAAACCCAGGTTCTATTAGAGCAAGTTCGAGACGCCAGACTTTCAGAGGGTCTTTAGGAAACATGTAGAGTTGTGAGAAGAAATTCATAACATGGAGGGCTGCTCGATATTTGTGAGGTGAGCAGAAAGGTCTGAAAAATGCATTGTTAGGTCAAATAAGAGAAGTCACGGACAGAGAAAAATCACAAGCTATTCTCTAGAAAACAGGCATGGCTTGCCATAAAGGTTAGACCTAAAGTAAACTTTGTTGCTACTTGACACTATAAATTAGCAAGAGAGGGTGGTGACTGAGGATAGTTCCAGTGCAGCCCGGCATGACATCAAGAAAATAAGAAACAAAAATTACGCTTGATTGTAAGCCTGTTAGTCTTACAATTCTCTGATTTCTGAGAAAATCAACATTTTTACTTTTCTACTTCATCTACATCTGACATAGCTGCAGGGAAGGCCCAAGTGTGCCTTACTAAACACTTAGCTTAGGCACCCAGCAGAGCACACACACACACACAGAGGTGGCTGTCACCCATGGTGCTGCCAAAGTGACATCAATAAATCATGGGCTAAACCCAAGGGGTCACTGTAAATCATTCGGAGCAGCTATTAATATTTTAGACATGTTCATTTTTAGCCGTGTGTTAAAATTTAGTGTTTGTATTTCATTTTAATTCAACACTTGGTAATTGAAAAATGGGGCTGTTAAAAATGATCTCAGATTTTTTTTTTAATCATTTAAAGATTAAATAGAATAAGGGAACTGAAAGCTGTTACACTCATCTCTCTTTCCAAAATTTCTGTCTGGTGCTCTGCATACCTGGTCTCTTGGCGCACAGACATACCTGGTCTTTCCTGGTACATTAGAATTCAAATCCCCCTCCCTGGCTGTGTTGCTCTCGCTTTACGCGACAAGGAGGTAGGTGAGGAGAGTGGAGGCAGGGAGGCCTTATGCAAAGGCAGGGAAGGTCGCAGCAGCAGGAGCCCTGACTAGGACTAGCTGGAGCTCCTGGCACAGGCACAGGAGCACTGATGAGCATCCAATGGTGTCCCATTGCTTGTTATTGATGCTAAAACGCACACCCTGTGTGGAGATTTAAGATGCTAATGAGACACGATACATGGCATTGTAAGAAAGCAGGCATAAGAAAGCTCTCACTACGCAAAAGACCCTGGGTGCATACGACATTAAAATCCCTATCCTTTGGACAACATTGCCTGTCTCTCTCTTCTGGCTTGCTTCTTCCCTTGGATGTATGTTCTTTCTTAATCAATTTTCTTACCTTGGCTGTTGTTGCCCACATGAAGTCTCATTCCCTGTTTGGGGACATATGAACCTGGTACCTCTCCAGAGGAGTCCACTGAACCCCAATATCTGCCAATATTAGCAGCGTGCTAACTGGGAAAGTGAACTGTTTGTCCTGGTTTGCACAGGGCCTCACTGGCTTCAGTACTAAATACCCCATATGATAGGGAATATCTTACCTGAAGCAATTGACTAACTGGCCGGGCCTCAAAACTCTTCACTGACAGCGCCTTACTCCTTTCTGTGACCTGTCTACTGGCTTGTCAGCTTCAGGAGAAGCCTATAGCCTAGTCTTTAGGACTATCACCACTCCCATTTGTCCCTGGATAATCACTGTGGTCACTGAAGGAGACTACACCTATTGCTCAAGCATCCGATGTGAACATGGGATAAAATTCGTGTCTTTTGACTCAAGAAGGAGGGGGAGAGATACCTCATCAAAAGAAGAAAGAAGAAAGACGTTCGTTACCAAAAGAAGCAGGGGAAATGGATTCAGAGCAGGGAAAATTAGAGAGGGACACTTGAAATGGCTGCTTAAATTGAGTTGGCTTGAAGATAAAAATGCATTTTATAAACTAAAAGGCGCTGTGCAATTTAAAAAAAAAACCCACTATCCTTTTTATTAATTGATGAATTGCTTTACTCAGAAGCTAGAAATGAAAGGCTTTGAAAGCCAGCACTCTGATTTGATTAGTGGAGCATCCAACATAAAGCCATGCAAATGAAACCAGCACAGCCTTTCTGAGAAAGCCAGGCTGGAACACTTGTGTTTGTTTTCATTGTCATTATAGAGGCAAGGGCCATGGGGATGGGAATGGGGCGCTGATGGTGGTGGTGAGGATGGTGGGGATGGGGGATGGTGTGCTGTTGTTGGGGATGGGTGGGGATGCTGGTGGGGGGATAGTGGTAGGAGTTTCGGGGGTGTGGGATTGGGGTATGTAGGTGGTGGTGGGAGATTGGAAAGGTGGGTGATGCAGGTGGTGGTGGTGGTGGGGATAGAGTACTATTGTTGTTGGGGATGAGGGTGCTGCTGGTTGGGGCATGGGATGAAAGAATTCGGGGTGATGCTGGTGGGCTGGTCAGGAAAGGAAAGAATTTGAAGAGCATTGCCTATCAGGAAAACCTACAAGTAGCTAAATATGTTTTCCTCCTTCAAGCATATTTCTTTAGTTTGCAAAGTAATATTGATTCTTTTAATACAAATGAAGTTTATATGCAATTTAGTTTATGTATAATGTAGTAAGTTTATCATATAAACATCATCTTTAAGTGATTGCTACTTAGCCTAATTCTTCTTCCGCCTATGTTTTCTGGAGATAATTTTCTCCTTAGTATTTTTTTGGTCCACACCAAGACTAGCCTTAGCAAGATGATGAAGGAAATGCCCTGGGCCTCCCCCCTCCCCCAGATAAACCTGTTCAGCAGTAACTAAGGAGCAAATCCTCCTTGTGAGTTCCTCGGCTTTCCTTTGTCTAAGGATGCTTCTGTCCTTCATTTTTTTTTTTATTGAGAAAAGAAGAAAAAAAGCATAAACAAAAAAACAAGTTTCCACCTCCTCCCAGCCTCCCATTTCCCTCCCCCTCCTCCCACCCTTCTCTCCCTCCTCCCACCCTTCTCCCCCTCCCCCCACTCCTCTCCCCCTCCCTCTCCAGTTCACAGAGCAGTCCGGGTTCCCTGCCTGTGGTAAGTCCTAGGTCCTCCCCCCTCCGTCCATATCTAGGAAGGTGAACATCCAAACTGGCTAGGCTCCCACAAAGCCAGCACATTAAGTAGGATCAAAACCCCGTGCCATTGTCCTTGGTGTCTCATCAGCCCTCATTGTTCGCCATGTTCAGAGAGTCCGGTTTTATCCCATGCTTTTTCGACCTTGACCAATGCATTCCATACTTTCTTAAGTCAACATGCTGTTTAGCAACTCTTCATCTCAACGGCTTTCCTTTGGATCCCTTGCAAGGCAGAACTGGTAACCATGAGCTTCCTCGCTTTTGTCACTGACAAGTATGGAATGCATTGGTCAAGGTAAGTCAGTAGGCAAATACAATACACTGTTTTATTGTAATGTTGGTAGGCTACTCACTTTAGTGTAAAAGATAAGGACAAAAGTATTAAAATACAAAAGATTCAAGATGGTAGATTGATTTTTTTTTTAGTGTGTGTGTGTGTGTGTGTGTGTGTGTGCATGCATTCATGTGTTTGTAGGTCAGAGATCCATTTTCTGCACCTTCTTCAATTGTGAACCAGGAAGTAAAAAGAAGAAAGGCTTGATGGCAGACGTCTTGAAGAATGAAGGCCTTTTGGATTTTAATGGCTGAGCTCACACACTCTAGGTGAAAGGTCAGCAGGAAGGGCAAGCCTACAACAGAACCAGTGGCTTAGGACTGAAAGGGGGTGACCTCCAGGGGAGTCTCTGTGAGAATCGAGCCTGATGCTGGCTTATGAGCTGGGGTAGTTATAGGGCAGAAAGTGCGGGAAAAGAAGGAGGTGGCAGGCGGATCTCTGTGAGTTCGAGGTCAGACTGGTCTACAAGAGCTAGTGCCAGGACAGGCTCCAAAGCTACAGAGAAACCCTGTCTCGAAAAACTAAAAAGTAAACAAATAAATAAATAAAATAAAAATAATAATAATAAAAAAACCCTCCCTTTCTGGCCTGAGATTGACCAGGGTAACTATGATGAGCAGTGAGTAACAGGATGTGCAGGTAGGTGATGCACACTTCATGGTCAGCCATTGCCTGGGGTCTGGGTGGCAGCAGGAATCTAGGAAAACAAATGAGTGCTAATTACACTGATCCAAAGGAACTGGCACTACGCAACCAATCATGAAAGCACAGGGAAAATAATCAACTGTGTCAGAAATGTAGATGAGCAAATGAGGGCCACGAAAGACTCAGACATTAAGTTTTTAATCTCTAAAATTAACAGGGGAGAAAGAAGAATATGAATTATTCAAAACAACCGTAAGAAAAAAAACAACAGGAAGTAGTACACACCTTTCAATAATTTCCCCAAGTGTAAATTTGTCCAATTAAAGGATCAAGACCCACCAATTTGCTGACTGTAAGAAACACAACTCACCAGCAAAGGAGAAGTGAAAGAGGGGGCACTGAAAGTGAGGAATGTAAAGTGATATCCTTTTCAGCTTTTGAAAATTTACATTTATTTTTAATGATATGCTTGTGTGTGAGTCTGAGTATGTGTGTGTGTGTGTCTGTGCACTCTGAGACCAGAGATGTCAGATCCTCCGAGCTGGAGTTACAGGAAACTGTGAGTCACCTGATATGGGTGATGGGAATTGAACTTTGGTACTCTGTAAGAACCGTTTCTCCAGCCCCTGGAAAATAATGTCATAAATAAACAGACTCCAGAAGCAAGTAAGCGTAGATATACCTCTACCTGGTAAAACAAACAGCAAGGCACACTCCATCAGAAGAGACAAAGACTCGGTACATACTGGTAAAAGGAATAGTCCAGCAAAAATATGTACAGAGCATAAGTAAATATCAGAGTTTCCAACCTTATAGAAGAAGAAACTGGACAGAAATGAGAGATAGTGCCAAATACCATACCAATGTCTTTCTTCAATACCCAACTCTTACCAACAGATAATCCAATAACAAGGCAGCATAGGAATATCAACCTTAAACTAAACCATGCAAAACATGGACCTAATCTAATCTACAGCATACCCCATCAAACAGCTCCAGAAAATGCATTCTTGTCATTATCTGGTGGCACTTTCTTCAAAATAGATAAATCTATAAGCCATAAAGCTTGTCTTTGTAAATTAAAAAAAAAAACCCTGTATCTTATCAGATCATAGTAGAACGAAGCCAGAAATCAACAAGAACACCAGCAAGGAAGGAGCCTGATGAGAGAGTTCTTTGGATATGATGACTATTGCAGTCCTAAACACAGAGCAGTTGTGGCTACCTGCAGAAGACCTACAGAAAACAAACACACAAAAGCCGTGACGGTGGGGTGGCGACTGGGTTGGAAGAAGGGTTTGACTTAAGTGAGAGAGAGATGAGGAGAGTGTAAATATCACAATGCATATACGAAACTGTTAATATGAAAGAAGATAACCCAACCACATGCACACAAAAGTACCGCAATAATAGAAGAGTCATACACGAAAGGCCCAGACTCACATACTCAACAGTGAAATATTGGAAGCTTTTCCTCTGAGAACATGAGGAAGGCAAAAATGCCTGTTCTCGGCATTTGCATTCAACACAATACTGGAAATCCTAGCCAGAACAATTAAGAAAGAAGAGATAAAAGGCATCTAAATTACAAAGGAAGAAATAAAAGTGTCTCTGTCTGAAAACATTATATACTTGTAAAACCCTAAAGACTCCATTAAAAAAACAAAAATAACCGCTGGGAACCAGTAAGTGACTTCAGGCAGTTGCAGGATCCAAAACCAACATATAAAATCAGTTGCACTTGTATACTAAAATGCATCAAAGTTAATTGTCTTAAAAGGGAACCAGGGAGAGAGTCTTCTCTACTATGGTGCTCCAAAGCATAAAACACCTGGAATAAATGAGGGAGGTGGAAACTTATATATTAAGACTATAAAATATTAATGAAATCGAAGGAGACACATTCCTTGAAGCAAAGTGTCCTGTGTTCCTGGCCTGGAGGGCTTACTATTATTACTAAAATGTCCAAATTACCCACAATAATCAATAGACCAAGGGCCATCCCTATAAAAATTTCAATGGAATTAATCTAGAAGTAGAAAAAAGCCCTGTTGGATCTCTGTGAGTTTGAGTCCAGCCTGGTCTACAAGAGCTAGTTCCAGGACAGGCTCCAAAGCTATAGAGAAACTCTTGTCTCAAAAAACAAAATACGAAAAAAAAAAAAGAAAGAAAAAAAAAAAGAAAAAGGAAAAAATCCTGTAATTCATATGGAATCAAAAGGCTAAAAACTTCCAACTTGATTTTGAGAAAGAACAGTGCTAGAGGTATGTTTCAAAATACATTGCAAAATGACAGCAGCCAACAGCCTGAAATCCTGCAAAGATGACATGTAGGCCCATGGTGGAAAAGGGAGCTCTTAGAAACAGATCTATACACACTTAGTCAGCTACTCATCAATAGTTGTGCCAGAGTACACAAGAGTGAAGGGACAGTTTCAACAAATGACACCGGGAAAATTACATCCTCAGGCAAAAGCACAACTAGACCTCATATTATATCACCTCAAGACCAGCAAAACCACTGTTGAGTGTATACACAAAGGATGCTCAATCATGCCACAAAACATGTGCTCAACTATGTTCATAGCAGCATTATTTGTAATAGCCAGAACCTGGAAACAACCTAGATGCCCCTCAACCAAATAATGACATCTTAAAATTTACAGGCATTTGTGGATGGATCTAGAAAAAAAAAACTATATTGAGTGAGGTAATGTAGACCCAGAGAGACAAATGGTGTGGGATTCCTCTCTGTATGCTATGAATACCATTGGATAATAACAAAACTAGCTTGGCTTGATAGGGGGAAAACAGATCTAGGTAGGGAAAACTAAACTGAATGGTGGGAGAAAGAAGGAGTTAGGGGGAAGCCATGTAGCCCTGCTTGAGACAGACACTGGAATATTACCTGGTAAGCCACAGCTGTGTGGCGATACACAGATTACTAGAAATGGATTAAATTAAGATATAAGTGTTTGCCGGGCGGTGGTGGCGCACACCTTTAATCCCAGCACTTGGGAGGCAGAGGCAGGTGAATCTCTGTGAGTTCGAGGCCAGCCTGATCTACAAGAGCTAGTTCCAGGACAGGAACCAAAAGCTACGGAGAAACCCTGTCTCAAAAATCAAAAAAAAAAAAAAAAGAAAGAAAAAGAAAAAGATATAAGTGTTAGCCAATAAGAAGGTAGAGCTAATGAGCCAAGCAGTGTTTTAAATAATATAGTTTTTGTGTGATTATTTTGGGTCTGAGCTGCTGAACGGCCAGAACGACCAAGTGGCCTTCTTACAACAGACAAATATAATATGTACTCACTCATAAGTTGCTTCTAGATATAAAACAAAGAAAAACAAACCTACAGTCCACTACCTCAGACAACCTAGACAGCAAAGAAGACCCTAAGAGAGACATACATGGATCTATATAGTAAGAAGAAAAAGATAAGCTCTCCTGAGTAAACTTAGGAACATGGGGGTCATGAGGGAGGGCAGAAGGGGAGGAGAATGGAGAAAAACATATAGCTCAATAAAAACAATTGAAAAGTGTAGCAAAAAAAGTTTTCTAATGTTTTAAGTAAGTCTATAATCTTGTGTTTTGCTACATTTCTAGATATCCCAGGGTGCATGCAGCCACATGCATCCTGTGGGTCTTGGGATTGCATTCATAGACATGCTAGGGTGCATGCAGCCACATGCATCCTGTGGGTTTTGGGATTGCATTCATAGACATGCTAGGGTGCATGCAGCCACATGCATCCTGTGGGTTTTGGGATTGCATTCATAGACACCCTAGAGTGCATGCAGCCACATGTATTCTGTGAACCTCAAGTAGGACACATCTGAATTAGGGGTTCCTCTCTAACACATATAAGGAAAATGTAACTCAGTAGAACAAATAACCCTAACCATAGTAATCCCAATTTAATAAAATGGACTGAGGCTAAGAGCACAGTTTTTAAAAGGAGATACACAATGGCCAGTAGGTATAGAAAAATGTTAAATGTCACTGTTAGGAACATACAAATCAAAATCACAAAGAGATGTTGACTGAGTTTTCTATCCCACCTGGTCCCGTAGCAATTCATCTCCAAAGAAATACACAGAGGCCTACATTAATTATAAACTGATTGGCCTATTAGCTCAGGCTTCTTATTAACTCTTATAACTTATATTAGCCAATAATTCTTGTCTGTGTTAGCCATGTGGCTTGGTACCTTTTTCAGCAAGGCAGTCACATCTTGCTTGCCCTGAGTCTGGATTCCTCTGTGTCTGGGTGACTACTGCAGACTGAGTCTTTCCTTTTCCCAGAATTCTCTTGTTCTCATTGCCCCACCTCTACTTTCTGCCTGGTCACCCCACCTCTACTTCCTGCCTGGTCACCCTGTCTATACTTCCTGCCTGGCTACTGGCCAATCAGTGTTTTATTAAAAATAATACAAGTGACAGGATAAAAGACCATTGTCCCACAGAAAAGTGCTAAGAGGATTTTATCAAAAAGATCAGGTAGAGCAGGATTAAGACAGAAATTGGGGTTTAACCTGAAGATCTGAAAAGCAAAACAGCCACAGTCAGAAATGGTGATCTTACCTCCAGGAGTCTCAGAATGAGACTGAGCCTGAAAGCTGTCTCCTCCCATCTTATATTCCTCTCTAGAGCTGGAATTCAAATCGTGCACCACTACTGCCTGGTTTCTGTGGCAAATGAGTGTGTCTACTGGGATTAAAGGTGTGTGTTATTGCTGCCTAGTCTGTTAGGCCGGCAGTGTGGCTGTTTTACTTTTCTGATGCTCAGGCAAGTTTTATTTATTAAAATACAAATGAAATACCTCTACAATCAGGAATAAGGACATGGAGAAATTGGAATCCATTTGTATCACTTGCAGGAAAAAAAAGAATGGTATAGTCCCAGGGAAACGTGCATAGGTGCGCTACAAGGACAGACTGTTTCAGTGCAATTTCACTTCTTGGCATTCATCTAAAATTAAAATTATATTCCCAAAGAAATGTATACACTCCAAGATTCATTTCAGTACCGTTCACAACAGTTATTGAATGGGGCCAACTTAATACTCACCAGTAGATGAGGAGATAAAGATGTGTTCATGTACACAAAGGAACATCTTTCGACCTTTAGAAAGAAACCCTGCAATGTGCAAAACCACGCATGACTCTTGGGGCGTGATACAAAATGAAATAAGCTTGCTGCACAGCAACAAACAGTTCTAAAATGTCTTCTTAATCTGAAACAGCCAAGTTCATAGAGTAAGAGTGGTGTGCTGATTAGCGCCTGGGAGGGGAGGGGTGGGGGCTGCTAATCCACGAGAGAAAGTGTTAGTGCCCTGGAGGCAGGCCAAGAGACACTGTGACAGCGTTGGTGGCTTACTTATACACTCAGGTTGAGCGTGCAAGCCCTCAGGTTGAGTGTGCAAGCCCTCAGGTTGCGTGTGCAAGCCCTCAGGTTGAGTGTGCAAGCCCTCAGGTTGCGTGTGCAAGCCCTCAGGTTGAGCGTGCAAGCCCTCCGGTTGAGTGTGCAAGCCCTCAGGTTGTGTGCTCTTACCAACAGTCTTTAAAAACTTGCATTCGCTGCTCCCAGGACCCAGGAAGCGTCTGCTTAATGTCAAAAGCCTTAGGGTCTCTCCAGTTTTGTTACTTTCATGGAGTTCCACCGGAAGAAAGAGAGGTGTGTCTACATACCCTATACATTCCCGGGGCCCTTGCTGCTCTTTCTGAATCTCATTTGTCTCAGAGTGAAAAAAAAAAATTCCCTTAGGTCACACGGTTCAGCCCTCAGGAGCTGAAGTGTCTATAGAATGCATCCTTCTCTATTTCAATTCCATTTATTCATTCTCCTCCACGTTAAATGCTCATCTCCATCGAGGGTATGCTTTAATTAAGCCAGAAACACATGAAATGGAAAAATCCAGACTCCCAAAAAAGAGACAGAAAAGTACATGAATACATACATATAAAATTATACATTCTATGGATATTTTCTTGTTACAGAGAAGTGTATGCTCATTAAAAATTAAAACAAAGGAAGAGGTCAAAGGATTTCAAAACTCACTATCAGTTATTAACACCATGAACACTGTGAAATTTATTCTTCTGGCCATAAGGAAGGGGAAGCTCGGCATGTGGGTATTTTCATATTTACAAAAGATGAATAATGTTTTGTCGTAGTGTGAATATAAAATCTGGTCTTTTTCACATGACAGCATATAAATTAATAGTCTCATAACAATCGATTATTAAAGCTTTATGCACTATTCTTCTTTCATTTTAAAATATACTTTGAAATACTTTTTTAACAGATGAGCAATTGATAAACACAAATGTAGAGAGATTTTTTTTTCTCCTTGTGCTTCTTTTTCCCCTGTGAAGCCTAGCATCATAATGCAAGTGGACCAGATGGATAACTTTCAAAACTAGGGGCTGAGCCTGTGGTCACAACAGGACAGGGCAGGGGAATCAGTATACTCTCTGGGAAGCATTTCTATATGGCTCTCCTTTTATATGCCAAGCAATCTACTTATGGCATTTTGTGCATGGCAAAGGCCATAGCAAGGCAGGGTCAGGCATGGTATCAAGCACACGGAGCCAGCAGGTCAGCTTCCACCACATGTGAAGGGTGACGAAGTGAGGGGTGTTTTTGTTGGTTTGTTTGTTTGTTCGTTTGCTGGATGTAAAAGAGTCTTAGCTGGGTTAACCAGCAGGATAACAGATGAACATCAAGAGGTTAGATGTGACGCCACTGGAAGGTTCACATTCAGATCAAAAGGTCAAGCCTAACAGTCACTAACACATCCAACAAGACCCTAGAAAAATAAAGGCAGATGATGTAGGCACCGAGCACCAGTAGCCAGCAACATCACAAAGTCTGTGTTAGTGTGGGCAGGAAATCGGACAGGTGGAGAGCCACAGGAGCAAAGACTTGATAGATGGACCAAACCTAACGGGAGATTTCTACTTGCCAAGGGATTCTGATGTTTTCTGATGACAATGAGATATTTGCTGATGGCATAGCATAGCAGTGAGACAAGGCTGGTCTTACTGAATAGATAAACTTCTTCCAGGAATGTAGAAGATTAGGAAGCTAGACAGGATAACTCTGGAAAGCAAGGAGCTCTTACAAAAAAAAGACAAAGGTACATGATACAATATCAATTTCAAGAGAAGGGCATTAGAAATAGCAGTAATAAAAATGGAGCCCCACTGTTGTGAAAGAAGAGTTCCCTTTACGTAGAGATGTGGAGCATTCTCCAAGGTGTGTTAAGTGAAAGGGGCCAGATGCAGAACAATGTGGATGCTGTTCCAAATAATTACATGAAAGAGGGGGATCAATGTTTGTGGATGCATGTACCCTAGAATTAATGTTAATTTTGGAGGGAAGGTGGGATGGAAAGAAGGTCTTACTGTGAAGTCTTTTGTTTTGATAGTTTTTTTCCATGTAAAATAATGGTAATTTTTTAAAATTAAATTTTCTTGTGTGTGAGTGTTCTGCCTGCATGTGTGTCTTTACACCACGTGCATGCCTGATGCCCAAGAAGGCCAGAAGAAGACCTCAGATCCCCTGGGACTGTAGTGACAGACAGTTGTGAAGTGCTTTATGTGTGTTGGATCTCAAACTGGGGTCCTCTTCAAGAGCATCCAGTGCTCTTCCCAACCAAGCCACCTCTCCTGTCCCAAGAATTACAATTTTATAAGCTTATTTAAGCCTTATCAAATAACCTCCATGAGGAAGAAGTTTTTGAACTTTGTAATTCCAAGGCGGGTTTCCCTGAGAGTGAGCCCCTTAACTGCTGGAGGGAGGGCTTTCCAGCTAGCTGTACATAGCTCTCCACTGTGTTTGCCAGCAGAGAGCTTTGCTCCATCACTCAGATAGTCTCTGGTCCAGGTGGATGACGACTTATGAACATGGGAAATTAGGGTCCACTGGGACCGTGGCACATTCTGTGATACAGAGTCCCACCTACTCTCATTAGTCACATAAACCAGCTTCATGGAGACAAGAATAGCCATTTTTAGGTGGTATCATATTCTGGATGCCAATAACGGATAGATAATGGAACTCTTTTTCATTACGAAAACTGCAGCAAACACTGGGGTCTTCTACCGAGAAGGCAGAGAAGAGGGCTCCTTCAGGTCACCCCAGCCACCCTTTCAAACAGGTTTGTTATTTGTAGCTTTTTAAAAAAGTAAACTTCTAGATATCGTGAGCAAAAGCAAAAGCAGGCTGGGATCTCTCTCTCGGTGGGTTATTCACAAGACCTCTCTTGTCCACCATATGCCAGTTTTCTCATGTTGTTTCGAGGCTTTGAAGCAAAATAAAACAACAACAACAAATATCTAGAACTCTAATATAGATTTCTCAGTTTCCATGAAGCACTTAGAAGGGTTTTTCGTTTCTTCCCCTGGATCTTGGGAATGAGTCTTCCCTTCTTAATGTAGCTCTACACATACGCCATTAGGCTGATTTACTGTCTTATGCACCACTGTAGGCTGAGCCGCCATGGCTTTCTCTCATCCATAGAGTGAAACAATTATTCAGAGCCTGCTATAATGAAAGGATTTTGCCCAGCTCTGAAAGCACTGGGCACTGGGGATTTTTCTAAAAGTCCTAATTGTATTAAAGCTTCACCAGTGGGGTGGGTGTGAAGAGACACAAGCTAAGAAATTACCAACACAAATAGAATGTGAGCTACAAAGTAGGAGCGGGTGGCCCGGGGCTTCCCATACCCACACGAAACACTTCCGAGGGGTGGAATTTTTACCTGGGGTTTTGTAGTGCATTGTAATGTCTTAGAATATATTTTATTTTGGTGGATTTTTAACTTTTTGTTTTTTGAAAGGAGACTCAAGGTTTACCCTCTTAAACATATATGTACATTGCACATGTACATATACTCACAATGAAAATTATACATGCACATTAACTATGCACATAATACTAGCAATGAAAACTATACATGTACATTACACATGCACATACACATACAATGAAAGCTATACATGTTCATTACACATGCACATACACATACAATGAAAGCTATACATGTTCATTACACATGTACATATACTCATAATGAAACCTGTAATGAATATCACATATGCACATACACACACAATGAAAGCTATACATGTTCATTACACATGCACATACACATACAATGAAAGCTATACATGTTCATTACACATGTACATATACTCATAATGAAACCTGTAATGAATATCACATATGCACATACACACACAATGAAAGCTATACATGTTCATTACACATGCACATACACATACAATGAAAGCTATACATGTTCATTACACATGTACATATACTCATAATGAAACCTGTAATGAATATCACATATGCACATACACACACAATGAAAGCTATACATGTACATTACACATGCACATACAAATACAATGAAAGCTATACATGCACATTACACATGTACATATACTCTCAATGAAAGTTGCACTGTAAAAGGTCTGTCTCCTCTAACACAATAAAGAAAGAAGGATGCAGAGTGATTGTCCACAATTGCCTGGCTCCCAGAGGCAGGATCATCCCTGATAAAAAAAAGTGGGGAACGGTAGCTCAGTTGAGAGATGAGTAAACAAGAGGCCATTACAGGCTATTGTGAACAATCACCTAGAAGCTGAGACCACAGCATATCTTAATCAGAAAAGGGAATAACCAGCTGTCATGTTCCAAAGGTCGTTATTGAAGACAAGTTCCCTTCTTGTATTTGAAGGCATCTAGAAAGCAACTGACATGGGCATTAACTACAGACTCGTTTGCAAGGCATCTCTCACTTGATACCACCCCGGTCTTTCACCTCGTGCACCCAAAGTGTTCAAGCTATGCTCGTAAAAAGACAGAGCAAAAGTGGAAAACCGTTTTGCCAAATGGATGCTTGGATGCAGAGGCACAGCGGAGAGACCTGAACTTTCAGAGGGTTTATATGCTCTTGTCTGGCTCTGGCAGGCCCATCTCTTTCAACGGTAACTAGCTTCTCTTCTTGACTTTGATTTTCTTCTTTGCTCTTTGTAAAAGAACCAAACAAGAGGAGTCTTATTAATATTTAAATAACCACACAACCTGTCCTGGACACTTCATGAATCAGCCACAGTGGAGCTAAGAGGCCTGTGTAACAAATGGCCATCAGTGTGGAAAGTGAAGGATAGTGATAGGTGTGCAATGGGACCGGGCAACTGGTTCCAACATGTCCCTTCTGAAAGGACACAAGTTAGCATATCTTAGAGAACACCTTTAAATATACTAGAGAATGTTATTAGACGGATACATAAATTAGAAGCATAGAGGCTTTTTAGAAAGCTGCAAATTAATAATGACAAAATAAGTGTGTTAGAAGGAGGAGCTAAGACTTTTTCTTGGGGGGGGGGAGGTATGTCTCTTACCTCTGATATTAGAGAATCTTTCCTCTTTACAGAGTGCATCCAGAAGGTGGTGGATGTTTGTGCTTTCATAGCATCCTCTGAGCAGGGCGATAGGAATGGTTATCCAAACTCTCAGTTCATCTACCAGCTCGATGCTGCGCTGCCTGGAAGACTGTGAGTTAGAACAGAAGAGGTCCCAGACTGCAGCCCACAGAGACCCTACAGCAGCTCTCCTTTAGGTGGCTCAGGGCTTGAGGTTTTCTTGTGACATTTTTTCCACAAGAGGGAATAAGTACATTTCTCCTCTTCTCCCCCTTTCCCACCCTGATGTCCCAGAACTCCTGAGGCAGAGGCACTTGGAAGGCAGAGTCAGTCTGTCGTTGGTCGGCCTGCCTCTGCCTCTAGTGTGCTGGGACTAAAGGTGTGTGCCACCACTGCCTGGTTGGAAAATACTATTTTAAAAAGAGATTGTTATCTCTATGTCACGTGCAAGAAACTCAGAGGGAAGACCATGCAGGACTGCTAGGACAGCAGTAGTGTCGGAGACTGTGTTCCGTTTTGCCATAGTCTTTGTGTGGCATCTAGGCTGACAGCCATCTTGCAATCCATGGCCACCTCATGGTTCAAGATGGCCGCTTTGATGTCTATCAGGGTAGTTAAGTGGAAGAAGAGAAATATATTTGCTCCCCCACTACGGGAGTCCCTAAACTTAGCACAAAACTGCTCTTCATCCATTTCACTGGCCGACACTAGTCATGTCCTAAGCTGACTGAAAGGGAGGCTGGGAAAGGCCAGCTTAGAGCTGTATAACCGTCTATCCTGTTGCAATAAGTTGAGGGTTCCTGTTTCAAGGAAGTATCGTGGAGAAGACTGTGGCAGACAACTATCTGCTACAATAAGCCAGCACTCGTGTCCCACCCCACGCTACAGCCTTCTGGATTAAACGTCCTTTTACTTTTTGGCTTCTGAGTACATTGGATCAGAAGTCCCCACTATCAGGCAGTCCACCTTGGTTTCAATCTCCCATGTTGTCTACCTTGCTTTTGGAAGATCAGGCCTAGCTCTGCTCTCGTGGCCTCTCTTAAGCTCCATTCAACCACAGTTTTCTACGGATCTGATTATCCATATATTAGCAGACTCTTGTGCAAAAGCCTGGAGGCCTAGAAATGAGACGTCACACCATAGCTACAGCATTGTCATAAGGAATTCAGCATCTGGTTTTCCTTAAGGACCTTGTCCCAGAGTGCTTACCTGGTACCAGTAAAGAAAGTGGCCCCAGAAGAAGAACAAACACAGATTTTTTTTTTTCTGCCTTAGTTTGATACCTCTTGACAGCGGGCTGCTGAGCTGTGGTCGTGTTCACCTTCCAGGCCTCTGCTTTCCCCGTGAGTACAGTCCGTCACTGCGGGGTGGTGCATGGCACAGTTGAATAGTGTGTCCCACTACAACTGTTTTGGTGGACTCTCTACCTCTCCAGGCAAAAAGGTCCTCCAGACCAAAGGTCTCCAACCTTCAGGCCAAAGGTTGTAGTCTCTCTGGATTTTTATGGATTGGTTTAATCATATAACTTTCTCATCTCAGTTTGTTTGAGTCCGCCTGGGAAAGGGTGGGAAAAATAAAGTGCCCTGTGGGAAGAGTACAAGGTCGAGGCCAGAGGTGAGGGAGCTGGGATGCTTGGTTCTTCCTGGAAGGAAAAGTAAGACTGGCTGCCCAGTCTGTACCTGCTGCGGAGGTGGGAATGACCTCCTGGTATCCCGATTCCTGGTGCAGGTCTGAGCCTCAGCTGGGTAACTCTGTCTGTTGTTTCACTCACCCTCCATGGTCATTTCTCTAGAGGTCAAAAAGAGGAGAGCTGTAATTGTGCCTCTGAGAGTTTCACAAAAGCCTTAATTGTACCTAATGATGCTTATACGAACATCATGTGTAATGTAAGTGTGGTACTCCAAAAAGGTTGTGACTCATGAGATTAGAGAATGATAGTAGTTTTCGTTTGAATTTGACCAAGACTCTTGACAAGTCTTGAAGCCGTGTGTGTGTGGGGGGGTAGGGGTTGTAACCTTTTAAAACTTGATTGAATTAGCATATCCAGTGGGTGCTGATTAGAGGGGCAGGGTATCTAATGGGGTTGCTCAGCTCTGTCCTTGTCTAATGAAGACATAAAAAGTGTGCTAGTCAAGCTTTTAGATACTACTCAGTGTATACTACTGGCAGTGATAGCTAATGGGCTAGAGACCATGTGGGAGGATTAGGGTCCCAGAGCATCCCAACAATCTGAAGTGATGGACAGGACCTGGTGGCAGGAAGGTTCATGGTGGGCAAAGGGTGCCGCCCTATGCTGGCGTCACACAGGCCAGGCACCGTGGCGACAGGGATTTAATAGCAATTATTTTATTTCTTTATTCGTTTGTTCAACAGGTATTTTCAAACTCTCCCTTTGTTCCAAGCTGGAAACTTACAGATGAGCAAGAAATAATTCCTTTCTTTGTGGAAATAATTACGATGTTACAATAAACGATAGCACAGGCAATGGTGGAATAAATTAGTGTGCGCAGCAATGTGTCATGTTCACAATTAGGGAAGCTTACCTCGGGAAGCTGACGGGCTGAAATTTAAAGGGTGGATATGAGTTGGCTCACCGGGCATTGGGGAGAAGAAAGAATTTTCCAGGAAGAGGGAGCAGGTGTAAAGCTTTCCAGGTAACACAAACTAAATCACTGCAGGAGTGGGAGCAGGTTTGTCAAAATTGTGGGGTAAATAATGAGGCTAAAATTGGAGAGGGAGGAAGGTGTCAGAGTTCCCTTGGAGCTTGGATATTGTTTTTGTGGGATGGCAAGCCCACATTTGAATGGGGGTGTAAGAGAAAGGTTCAAAGGGGACAGCTGAGTAGAAATGAAGCCATTTTCTGTTGAGGGAGGCCTATGTTTGGGAAGGAACTAGATGTGTTCATTTTTGGATTTGTTGAAATTGAGGTAACCAGAAATTGTCTATGTGGATGATGCTTGGTAGCCAGTTGGGTATAAGAATTTAGGAATCAAAAGAGAAGTTTGAGTTGATGATATTGATTTGGGGAAGAATCGTGAGAGCCAACAAAGGAGCATGTTTGACCTTTATCTTCATAAAAACGAAGGACTGATTGTTCTAGATTCAGATACGGAATGACACAGGGGCTGAAAGCTCTGGCCTTGACCAGTTCTGGTCCTGCACCATGCAAACCACAGGAACAGAAGACTCTGACTTAGGTCTTGGAGTTTCAAATTCTTCATCCTTAAGTTGCGGGCATAATAATGTTATTGTACAACAGTTTTTTTTTTTAATTAAAAAGTTTGTGTGTGTGTGTGTGTGTGTGTGTGTGTGTGTGTGTGTGTGTGCACGGACACAGACACACACCTATTGAGGACAGAAGAGATTGTTGGGTCCCCTGGCACTGGAGTTCCAGGTGGTTGTGATCTGCACAGTGTGGGCGCTGGGAACTGAAGTCAGGTCCTTTGCTGGAAGAGCACCAGGTGCCTCTAGCCACTGAGCCTATTTCTGGCTCCTCTGTAGCCCGTAGGCAAGATAAAATAAGATGGTGGCTATAAGGTTTCAACAAAGTGTAAGCACTGTTTTCCGGGTCGTGCTTTACTTGTGTTTGTATGGATGCTCATTAAGAGGGCCCGAAATACTGTTTTGCTCTGAGCAAGAACTGAAAATCCATCACACAGATGAAGCTCCTGGGGTCAGTCAGCTTAATATATAGCAGCTTTGGACAGGACTTTTGAATGCATGAAGGACTTCCAGAAGAAGAATTAGAATTATCCCATGAGGTGCCAGGGGAAGAAACAGGCTGAAGACCCACCTCAGTCCAATATCCTGGACAGCTCTAACAAGTAGAACTCTCTAAGGATAGAAATGTTGGCTCTTTCCCCACCACCCCTAGTAAGTAGAGATTCCATATCTAAATCTGAGACCCCATGACTGCAATGGGGAGACACTCGTACTTGTGGCTGGGGTTGGAGACAGATGTAGTCTTACAAACTGTCAGGGTCCAGCTGATCTGAATAGGATGTTTAATTAAGGCCCAGGAACCCCACAGAGCTCACGGATGGGAGTTGATGAACATTTCACCATAACAGCCATACTCACACTTAGTCTCTGGCCACAAAAGTCATCTCCTTCTCTGGGTAGGTTGAAGCTAAGATGTTTTAAAGAAAAACATCTTTCACGAGGAGTAGCATTCTATAACCTCCTAGTCTCTGTGCCCCCAAAGGCACAGAGCACGGGGGTCATAGGTAAAGGGACTACCCTTTGAGAGTGGTACTGTGAAGTTTTTGTTTTCAATTGACCCCTCTGGTTCTTCCCCAAACATCATTCTTCCCCACCCCCACCAGCTGAGAAACCCCCACCCTTCGCCCAGCCTTCCCTTTAGGCAAGGCATGGTACTAGGTAATGAGTTAGAGAAAGGCAAGATTTTTACAATCTTCCCCAGCCCAGGTTTATTTCCTGGTAGTAAAATGGAAGGCAAGAGCGCACAGCTGTGATTTATGGGTGCCCTTCCCTTCCCAGGTTTGCTAGTTGCGTCTTTGCGCTGCGCCTGACATTTATGATGTAAGGTATTAATATCTCGGAAGAGGAGCGGTTGTGCTAATTATTCAGACTTGCTCTGACAGTGAACCGGTGAGCAGCACTCATCTGTCAGATCGCATCTCTGCATTAAGTCCTTCACCTAAAATAGGCGCGAATTACGAGGCACTGCGGGCTCTGGCTGGAGAGATTTCACAGACCGTCTGTGGGATGGATTAGTAAATCAGTCCTGATGAGGCTGCTGAGAAGCACCAGTACCTGCCTGATAAACAGAACGGCCAGGAAGCCTTTGCATCAAGATGCACCAGGGACTCACCAACAAAAAGGAGAAATGCATCCTAAGGACTAACTTTCCTTAGTCCAGAGAGCAGAACACTTGGCTCTCCTTCATTCTTCAGGTGTCAGATGTGCCCTGTTGCCAGGAGCTATTTGTAATATTAATAATCGTTCTAACAGTATCAAGCGGACTGGATTTTTACACTTGATAAATTTTTGATGTTGGACCTTTGAAAAATGCAGTGGTGTGATTTTTCCCCCCTCAAGTTTCTCCCCAGAAGCCAGTGTTAATTTGCAGATGCCAACACATGACTAACAATTTTATTTCAGAAGATTAATACCCATTAAATGACCACGGGACAGAGGACTCACTGCTAGAGAGCCTTCCTGCAGGAAAGACTCTGGGTTGTGTGAGTCTGACAGAGGGGCTCACAGTCCTCTCCTCACGGAGATGGGGTTGGCTGTTGATTGATCAGTCTGTTGATTTACCAGTCAGCCCGGTAAAGCTGTCTTTCCACAAGTCTGCTCCTTCTTCCTTGCCAAAGAGTACCGTGCTCAGTCCCAGCTGGTAAGCTGTGGTTGGCTGTCAGTAGTGGTAAACTAAATTCTCTTGCCTGTGGTTGGTTTAGAAAGAAAAAAGTTACTTAGCTCTGGCCCGAGCATTGTAGGAGTAGGGGGGAAGCGAGAGGGTTGGAGAGGGAACGATTGGTCTCTGAAAAAGAAGCAAAAGACCACCATGCGGGATTGCTCCTCTTGGTTCTGCTAATTCCTTTCCCAATGTTGGACATGGGAGTGTAAACTCTCACCCCTGAAAGTAGCAGGCATGTTAGCAGCTGAGGGGAGACCATAGCCAGCGCTTGCACAGCAGAGTGGGGGTGGGGTGGGGTGACGGAAAGAGCCTGGGTTCTCAATTGACACCATCAGACCACCAGTGGGATCCTGTTGCATTTTTGTTGAGAGTGGAGTGTGACATCACCGAGCCCAATAGTTTCTCAATCAGAGTATTTGTTGGGGATTTTTTTTTGTTTAAATCTATTATTCTAATGGCTTCTCTCATCAGTTGTTTGCCTTTCTCTGATTTCAGCTCCCGGCAGTCTACTGTGGTGTGGAAACACCACAGCGAAAACCTCCAAAAATAAATACAATGTGAACAATTTCCCCAAAAGCAATTCCTAAGTTTTAGATTTCGTGCCGTTCTGAGTAGGTTATGAAATCCACGATGACACACTTAGGATGTGACTCATCCCTCTGCCCAACATAGTTCATGGACATCATCATCCAACGCGTGCCTTTCTGTCTGGTTCCTCTGCTCGCTGTTTTCAAGGTTTCGTCCATGCGGTTCCATGCGGTAGTACAGACTCTGCCCACGTTTATGGGTGGATAATACTTCATATTCATTTCCAATGCGTATGTGTACTACAGGCTTCAATACTCTTAAGAAAGATATTTGAAACTGGGTCTATTTATGTGTCTGTAGGTGAGTATGGGTTTGTGAGTGCGGGGCCCTCGGAGGCCAGAAGGGGTTGTTGGCTCCCCTGTAGCTGGAGTTACAGGTGGTTGAGGCTGCCTAACACGGGTCCTGGGAACAGAACTTGGATTCTCTGCGAGAACAGTACACAGGTAACCACTGAGTCATCTCTCCAGCTCCAAAATAATTTTTTTTTTTTTAAAAAGTGTGCTTGGGGAGGTGGTGTTTGAGCCCTGGTGGTGGTGCCCGTGTGGAGGTCAGAGGCAAACTTGTGGGGTCAATTCTCTTCCACCCTGTGGGCTTTGCGGATTGAGCTCAGGCCATTGGGCAGCCATTACTCTTACCAGCTGAACCACCTCCCCAACCCCGAGACACAGTTTTTCTGAGACAAGCTGTCACTATGTAGCCCATAGTGGATTTGAACTGATTGCCCTGCTTCAGCCTCCCAAGGGCTGGGACTACAGGTGTGTGTCACCGAACCCAGCTGCAAACTACTTTGTATTTTTTTTTCAATTCCCTTCAACACTTACATTAGGTGGATCTAGGACGGTAGACTCTCTTTGATTTGAACTGTTTCTTCATATTTTTAAATTTCTTTTTGCTCATTTTGGTAGATTTTCTTGATTATGTTTTTCATCTTGTTTGTTCATCACAGACAAAAGGTTTTGTTTGTTTTCCTTTGCTTTTTTTTTAAGCAGCTACCCTTTTCTATCTCCAGTAACTCTTGTCTTCAGGTTGTTCCTTTTTAAAAATAGCAAACCTGTTTTGTTTTACTTTGTTTTTGTGTCATTTAGTTCACCTTTAATCATCTCCTAATTAGATACCCTAGGCTGATGTAAGAGGTCTCCGAATGTCCTGCCAAGGAGACGCAGGTGTCTCCTCACGTAGACATATCCATTGGGTTCTGAATTAAGTCCAGCCACGTTCTTACTGAATGCCTGGCCCCATTTCTCTGAGCTCCGTGTCAGTACTATTCCTGGCTCTGAGTCAGCCAGATTAGCCTTCTGTCTCCGCTGGGGTGGAGTCAGTCTTTCTGTTGGATACCCTGCTCTCAGAAACAGCGTGTAGGATGCTGTAGGACAGGGCAGATGGCAACCTCAGTGAACTTTCCTTTCATGGCTTGGACTTCTTTAAGAAGTTTTGGCTTTCTGATTTTACAGACAAGATTCACCCTGTTAAGGCATTTAGATGGATGATTTTTTGATATTCTAGCCACAGTAATCGAGACAGAACAGTTGTGTAGACCTCCAACGTTTCCTTGACTCCCTCCCAATATCTTGGCTGTTGTCATAGCGTGGCTGTTGATTTCCTTAGGTGTTTAGCATCAAAGTATTACCGGGGTGCCTGCCCCATCCCTTACCTCCACCTTGGGCTGCTACAGCCAGTCATGAGATTCCCTTGAGAGGAATGACGTGAGCTCTAAGGGTGGAACTGGGCTTTAGGACTAGGGCAGGTAGGCAGGCGGGCGGGGTAGGAAGGCAGCCCGTTTGGCAGGTCAAATTCCACGGTCTCTAGGTCTCTAATTGCTTTGATGCAAGGAGATTGGAATGCAGCGGGAGGGGCTACCTGGACCAGGTATTTCATAAAGTAACCCTTGATTAATTACACTCAACACTGCTCCTCAGCCAATTATTTCTGACGTGTCTGTCTTCTACAAATTTAGGGCCTTTTGGCATTCTTGCAAGGTAGTAAAATGATTCTGCCTGCACTGTAGGCTTTACAAAGCTGGGCCCTTGGCTCTGGGTGTCATCCATCCTGTCTTCTTTATTGTTGCCAAGACACTCTTCACAGAATATCTCTCACTGATGGCTTTCTTTCTGGCGATGTCATCTTGCCTTTGGTCCCGCCTTGTTTCCTCACTGCCAATGCTGGATGACCGTGAGTGAGTAGAGGTGAACACATAAGCTTGGTGTGCTGCCCCAGAACGTGAGACTTAACATCCAGTTTCATGAGAATACGGTCGCATTACTTGGTGATTGCTTCAGCTGAAGCATTTCTTCAGGAAGACGCGTGTGCCACCTGTGAACAAGCCCCGGGACTCACACTTCTAAAGGCATGCACCTGGACTCTACTCAAGTTACTCGGCCTTTTTAAACTTTAGAGTAGAATAAAGTTCTTGGTAGAAGAAAAACCAGACGCCCACAAGGAGTCTTGGGAAGTGTCTCCAAGACACTTGGGGCCCAGCTTATAGAAGTTCGGTGAAGCTTTAGGTGTTCTGTAAAATGGCCTTCTAGTTAGCGTCCCTCAGCAACTTCAAATGACATTTGTGGCACAGACGGAAGCTACAGTTGAGTGTTTGCCAAGGCGGAATCTGGAACAAGGCAGCTTGATGTAGGTAACAGGTAAACTGAAGAGGAGTCAAACATCCTAAGGCCTGCTAAGCTGCTGAGCTGAGTCACTGGGCCGACTGGAACGCACCCTTGTTGTGCTACCCTGCTCTCTGCACGCTCCTGCGTCCTTGCCCATTGGCGGACAGCAGGCTGCACACTGACTTACTACTAAAACCAGGGCTGGAACAGGCCACCTCTTGAGATCTTTGCAAGAAATTCCTGTCTGAAGTCTGAAGAGGAGAGGGCAGACCTGGCACCTAGCTAGATCCATGAAATACAGTCCAGGTTCTTCTCCTCAGATGAGGGTTTCTGCAAGATCAGTAGTGTGCCTGGGGCCTGCTGCCTGTCATCTGAGTTCATCACATCACACACACACACACACACACACACACACACACACACACACACACGCACGCATGCACACACGCACGCATAGAATAGTATCCAATGGATATTTCAAAGGTCAAAGGTATGAAATCTTATGCACCCTCCCGTGTGAGCTGTACTCATCACAGCAGCAGTAGGCGTCTACAAACAAGGTACCTAAGGCAATTTCTTCCGTCTTCCTCCTAATATGAGCATCTGCTTGACTCTACTTGGTACTTCTCTATGTTTGTATCTTGCGGGTTGGAGCGACAGCTCAGGGGTTAAGAGCGCTGACTGCTCTTCCAGATTCAGTTCCCAGCACCCACATGGCAGTTCACAACTGTCTGTAATTCTAGTTCCAGGGGACCCGACACCCATGGCAAAATGCCAATGCATATTAAAAAAAAAAAAAGAAAAGGTTTGTTTGTTGCACTTAAAAATGGACAAAAGTGGCTGGGTGTGATACCACATGCCTTCAGCCTTAGCACGGCAGAGACCAAGGCACACAGTTCTCTGTGAGTTCTAAGCCAGTCAGGGTTACCTAGTGAGGCCATGTCTAAATATAAAAATAAAAAATCTAGAGGTGGGAAAGGTGGAACAGAGAAGACGGTTTTTGTGTGTTTGTTTTGTTTTTGTTGGTTTGATTTTTTTTAAAAATTTTCTTTTGTGGGGAGGCACTCCGAGGGCGAGGGGAGGATTTGCAGGTACTGGGAGGTGGGCAGAGTTAGGAGGCCTGATGTGAAATTCCCAAAGATCCAATAAAGAAGTTATGTTAAATAAAATTAAAAATATCTACTAAAGTGGATATAAAACAGAGAATATGTGATGATTCACGTTGATACAAATACTTTAAATACTTTTATTATTATTAGTTGAGAATTTCATGTATGTATACATTGCATTTGGAACATAGCAACTCCCAGCTTCTCCCAGAACCCCTCTTCCACATCCCTGACAAGTCTGTGTCTTCCCTGAATCTAATTAGTGCAGGCTATAGACACATTAACTTTTAAACAGAATTCTTTAAAAGAGGATGGTTTATCTAAAAACAAAACAAACACCCATTTCTCCTGGCAAACTGCAGGCTGCGAAGACACTTTCCACATCTGCTCCTTTCTCTCCCTTCCCTTCCTTGAAAATTCAAATAGGGGTGGGCAGGTGTGGCTTGGTGCACCTATAATCCCCGAACTAGGGAAGCCAAGGCAGGAGGGTGGCAAGTTTAAGGCCAGCCTAATTTTCTCGTGAGACTCCTTTTTGAAGGAAAAAAAAATGAACGAATGAATAAATAAATATTTCAAGGAGACTGGAGAGGTTACCAAACCGTCTGAATTGCAAAGAGAGGTTTCTCGTGAGCAAAGTCCTCCGGGGTTGTGGCAGTTGTCGCTTATGCAGCAGTGGGACAGGGACTCTGTCTGTCCTTAGAGGGGGAGGGGAGACAATGGTTATCAAGCCTCTTGTCACCTAGCTGGCTGGTGGCGGGAGGGTGTCAAACTCCCACAACTGTATCGCCCTTTGCTTTTTTTTTTTTTATGTGCCTTTTGTGGGATCTCTCTCTCTGTTCTCCCCTTCTCTTCAGCACTCAGGCACGCTGTAGACCCAGACAGGGTTGTGATGTAGCTGAGGGAGTAAGTAATTTGACCTCCATCTCGCTGAGGGTTGCTTTTATACGCAGCTGCCGTGTTTGGCTTTATCTTCTCCCTCTCACACTGGAGCCTAGCTCAGCTCCGTCATTAACGTCTTGATAGAGAAAAGGCTGACACACCCTTTTACCAGTTCAGTTTTCTCACCTTTTAGAGGTGTGAAAACCCCAACGCTCTCCCCTCTTTACACAAAGTTAGAGACAAGCCAACATTTTTTTTTTTTTTTTTAATTTTGGAACTCACAAGACTGTCTGCAGTCCTAAGATGAGGTCACAGCAGCTTCCCTTCCCCTGGCTTGAGTTTCTCACCTGACCCTGCCCACCCAAACCAGCCGCTCCTGTTTCTCCCATGACTCACGAAGGCACCTTGGACACCCGTGCACTGAGCTCTGCGCTGGGCATTGCTGGTTATTCCTCAAGGCCTCCTCCCTGCCCTTGGTGATGCTTGGAAGCCGGCCAGCTCCGCCCTCTCAGGAATTAGGTTCTGCCGGCACGGCCGGCCCTGTGATTGCACACACCAAGTTGCCTTGTTCAATCAGGACTGTGAAGTCTCAGGTCAACCCTGGGCGGACTGGTAGAGAGTCCAGAAAGCTGCTACTGCGATATTAAGGGAGGTACCCAATGAGTATGCAAATAAGACGGAAGGGTGGGACTTACAGGTGGAGAGCTGTAGAACGGGGTATAGGGAGAGGGTACCTGACAAGTTGGGGCTGCTGGAGGCTGAGTATTAAGGCAGCTAAGTGTGCGCCAGGAGAAAGTAAGCAAGGCAAAAAGGTCGTCTGTGAACTTCATGACACTTGTGTCTTCCCAAGTCTGCTATCTTTGTGTCTCCTCCCTTCTGCCCTTGCCCCAAAGTGTGCAAGTCTAAGGGAGGGTAGAGAGACCTGCACTGCCCTCTAGCTTCCAAAGCAGGAACTGCATCAACACCCTGTCCTGATTGGGGATAGCAGATGAACCTTTTCATATTTGGAAAGTTCTGTTATTTGAGGGGGTTCAAACAGAGGTCAGTGAGATAAATGAAAAGATATGCACAATGAAAAGAAACAAGTCTGCATTTTTGGTATCTTAACACATGCTGTAGGCGGCAGATGAGTTTACACTATTCCTTGTTTTTCTTATCTCCAAAGAGGCAAGCAACTTGGTCAGCTGCAGTAGAAGGGGAGGAGGTCCTTTTCCTCCTCTACAGCAGCACAAAGCATTCCTTCCCATTTTCTTCTAAAAACACAGTTCTCTATGTTGGTATTTTCCTGTTTGCAGCCGCACCCCCCAGGGAGCAGGGTGGAGCCGGAAGGCAGGGTAGGGTGAACCAATCAAAGCTGGGCTCCTGTGTTGAAAGCTAAGTACTGATACCTTCCTGCCCCTAGGCTCCCAGCTGGCTGCATTGCCTTCCTAGGGATGCTTCACAGCCAGGTCCGGTGGTATACATGGAGGTCCAGAGTGATTATCAACTGTGTGTGTGTGTGTGTGTGTGTACAACCACCATGATAACACAGAGAGATTCCTCACAAAGGCTGCTTAGTCTTCTGTTTAGTTTGCCTTGAGAAAAGGGAGAAGTCATTGAGTCAGAGGTTTCCAGAGTGTTAGGGGCTGTGGAGGAGGAGCAGTGGATAAAGTAGTTGCTATGAGAGTGTGAGGACAGGAGTTCGGGTTCCCAGAACCCACATGAGCCAAGCTGGATGACTTGTTTGCAACCCTAGCACTCCTATGTTGAGATGGGAGCCTTGTAGGGTTCCCCACTTTTCACTGACCAAGAGATTCCATCTCAAACAAGGCAGAAGGTGAAAGACCAACACCTGAGCTTGTCTTCTGACCTACACACACACATGCACACACACATGCACAATATACACACATACACAATACACACATACACACATCACACACATACATACACAACACATACACACACATGCACACACACATACACAATATACACACATACATACACACACATACACAAACATCACACACATATGCACACACACATATATATATACACATACATACATATGCACACACACCCCATGGCCTTGTGTGTCCCATTGTCACACACACAAGATGCATGTGCATGCACACACACAAGGATTTTTGAGAAATAAGAAAAATTTCCAAGTGAGGCGAGTAATAGCAGAGAGGGAATAACACTGAACTGGTTAGGGGAAAAGCATATGGTGAACAGAGAGCTGCTACATTCGAGAGACCTCACACAGTTACATCGCTCTCTCTTCCAGCAGCCCAATGGGGCCTGCCTCTTCTGATTCCTTTCTGTAGATGGAATAACAGTTGCCAAAGCCATGCTGCTTGTGAAGCTGAGATTTAAATCCGAGCCTCTGTCATTCCAAAGCTTGTGTTTTCCTCCTAATGGGAAGCAAGAAAACCAATTATTTCCATATCCAGAAGAGAGCTAGGTTATTTTAACGCTAAAGAAATGTGTGCAGCTCCTATCGCTTTACTTCCAATGCTTTCTTTTCTCAGTTGTAGACACCAAAATTTCAGAGCTGTACAAGGAAGACTTGGGATGGTTACTTGTTTCAGTAAACATCACCCACACCAGTCTTCAAGCCAACATCTGCTGCTGTGTTGGTGACTCACTGTGCTGGTTAGCTTCTGTCACCAGGACACAAGCTAGAGACAGCCAGCTGGAGGGGACAGAGGGATTGCCTCCATCAGATTGGCTTGGGGCATGTCTGTGGGGAGGGGGTTAACAACTGATATGGGACAACAGAACACGTTCAGCGGGGCCATCCCTGGGCAAATGGTCCTGGGTTTTTTAAGAATGCAGGCTGAACAAACCAAGGGAACAAGTCAGTAAGCAGCACCCTCCATGGCCTCTGCATCAGCTCCTACCTTAACTTCCCTTCATGATGGACTGCAATCTATAAGCTGAAACAAAACCTTTCTTCAGAAAGTTGCTTTTGGTCAGTGTTTTTATCACAGCAATAGAAACCAACCCAAAACACTAACATCAGACAAAGATGTGAGATCTATAAGTTCAATTTCAGAGAACTGAACCCTTCCCCTTCTCTGTCTTAAATTTATACAGTGGTCTCCTTATTGATATTCCCCACTCAATCCTGCAGACAGTACTTAGTGACCTTCATTGAATAAAACTGTCCTGTGGGGCTGCTTAACACACATCAAATAGATCACATGCATTTAGACTGAAGTCTGAAATCATCAGTAGGGCCACCAGGTCCTCCACAAGTGAATCCACTTCTAATGACATCACTGGGATCCTGTTTCCTCGCTGGCCCCTACGCTTGCCACACTGGCCTTCTTTTTGGACCAAGGATGTACTGAGATGCGTGAAGTGTCCTTCCCTGAAATCTACCTCACACCTCCCCATCTGTCTTGTTTCTGCTCCCCCATCACTTCCAGAACCCCCTCTAAGGTGACTACCATGTTACCCCCATGTACTTTTAAAAATATCTTCTCCTCCTCTTCTTTTGTTCTTGGTTTTTCGAGACAGGGTTTCTCTGTGTTACAGCCCTAGCTGTCCTGTAACTCACTTTGTAGACGATCAGCCTGCCTCTGCCTCCTGAGTGCTAAGATCAGCATGCCCAGCTTTAGCTTGTACTTCTTAATAATCTGTGTTTGTGCTTACTTTCCTTCTCCACTGAGAGGTAAATACTTGGTGGGTGACTCCATTGTCTTGTTCATTACTGATTCCCAGGGCTTAGGTTAATGCTTGGCATGTAACAAGCACTAAAACATATTTACTAAATAAATAAATGACCCATTTATCTCAGGGGTCTCGATTCCAGTGTCCATCAGTAGCCCACTGTAGCATCCATGTGTGTCATACTTGAGAGACTGGAAATAAAAAGGTTGGCCACCAAGACTCAGAGAGTCAGCAGAATGAGGGACTGGGGAGAAGAGGGACAGACCACAGACTGAGAAGTGTGGGAAGGGGATCAGGCATCATGTCTCGGTCCTGAGCCAAGATCTACAGGGAAAGGTTCTTGATTTATCCACAAACGTTTGTGATGGGGTCTTATTACTACACACGGCAGGACGTTCCAAATCATTGGGAAAGAGTAAAAGTCAAAGAGGCCTTGCTTTGGGAAGGGAGAGGAGCCTCTAGACAAGGGTCCTTCAACTCAGCACTTTCCATGGGTTTTAAAGAAGTCACAATAACATTCTCACCCTCATGTTTGCTTTGAAAATAATAGCAATCTTATCTGTTTTCAAGGTGGAAATTATTAAACCACAATTTTTAAATTTTTGTTGCTAATTGACCTTGCTTGTACATGTACTATCTCTACTCTAGTATACATAGTAGATTTCACATTTTTAGTTGTGAGCCATCTCTCCAGCCCCGTAGTAGATTTTAAAGCATCTCTGATTTCCCTCCCTGACACACTGTCCTCTCCATTTTGCTAAAAGTTCCTGTAAATAGTTGAGTGGAAAGTTTAAATGCGAGTGGTTAACATGGAAAAATATTCACTGAAGACTTACTGTATACAAACATCATTTGTGGGCATTGAGAACCTGGAGGTCAGGTTCCAAGGTTGGTGCATTTTATTGTCTAGGATCCAGAGCAGAACAGCTTCTCACAAATTGGTTGCTGGATGAGTGTGCAAACCTCCGTCGCTACACTAGGGACTTTGGAAACAGGTCATTATCTTCAGGGTGTATCGGTGGATGTGCAGCAAAAAAATTAAAGCCCTAAATAGTGGAGAAGCAGATAAGAGAGAAAACACAGAACACTTCAGGGTAAGCGGTCTATGAAAAATATACCTCTGTTGGCTTCTTCTTTGTCTACTTGACAAGAATAAGAATCATCTGAGAAGGGGGAACCATGGTTGAGAAATGTCCCTGCCAGATTGGCATGTAGGTTAGGCTATTGGGCATTTTCTTGATTAATAATTGAGAAGAGCCCAGGCCACTGTGAGTGATGCCACCCCTGGTGGGCAGTCACGGGCTATATAAAAAAGCAAGCAGAGTGGGAAGTAAGCAGCATTCCCCCATGGTACCCACCTCTGCTCCAGTTTCAATTCCTTCCCCAAATTCTCTCAGCCATGCACATATAAGCTAAATAAAGTCTTTCCTCTCCAGAGTTGTTTTTAGTTGTGGTGGTTATTACAGGAGCAGAAAGCAAGCTGGGATGGTACCCTTTGGAGATTCAGAGAACAATTCTCGTAAGCATTGGGAGGTTTTATGAAGAGAAAGAATTTGCGAACTGAGAAGATGGACACCGATTATTGAATTCTTTTTGTCAGAGGGTTGGAAATTTGGAGAAGAGATCAAGGCAGGAAAATATAGCCAGTAAGGCTCAGTCCAAGTTGTTGAATGGTGGCAGCTTTGCTTCTCAGCTCTTTTGGGGGCACACTGTCTTTCTTTGCATTTGGAGTCCTGTTGCTGAGGACACTGTTCGGTCAGGCCCCTCGGAAGCCATGTCTTCAATCCCAGGGACTGACAGAAGAGAAAACAAACTGCTGGTGTCTGTGGAAACCAAGCCCTTCCAACGGGGCTTCGCTGGTAGAGACTCACCAGGCCTCCATCTAAAGCAAAAGAAATGCAGAAAAAGCTGAGGTAAACAGTTAGGGTTATGATTCTTAGTTCTGTTTGGCAACACTACGGTTGATGCCGGGCTCTGTTTGATGTCCTAGCCAATATTCTGCCATATTCTGCCCCATTTGACTCTTTTATCCAATATAACGTGCATTTGAAGAGCACAAACCACGTTTGAAGCCTCCTATGCTCAAGATACACCCAGTGTCTCAGTTCACTTCCTGTTGCCCACTGAACAAGATGTAGAACTCTCAGCTTCTTCTCCAGCACCGTGTCTGCCTGCATGCCTCCATACCACACCATGATGGTAAAAGACTAAACCTCTGAACCGTAAGCCACCTAATTAAATGTTTCCTTTACAAGAGTTACCATGGCCATGGTGTCTCTTCACAGCAACAGAAATCAAATAAGACAGAGGACATTTGGGAAAACATAAGCAACCATACCTCCCCGAGGGACCGACTACCTTGGAACTCAGTACTGGAAATTGATCTCAGCGGCTGCACACACTTGTTTTCATGGTACCACCGCTATGATATTAATAGCACACAAAAAAGAAGCAGAAGAATTTTGCACCCTCAAACGAGGCATTTGAGGTAAAGTTCAGAGAAGTCACTGTCGTTTGTCACATTGGCAAAGGTTTCATCTGAATGCCAACAGGTCATGTGGTCCAGGAGGTCTAAACTGACAAATTGAAAAGAACCAGTACTGTTATAATCAGTTCAAGACCAAGAGGGGACATCTGTTTCTAAACAAACATTACATATATTTTAACACCATTAATCGGAATGCTCTTTCTGTTAGCTTTAAGTTAAATTTAATGTTTTCATTTTATATTTGTTAGAATATAAGCAGAAGATTCTTCTGTCTAGTTGTACAGTTGTATATAGTTAGAGAATAAGAAGCTGGGAAGATGACTCAGTCAGTAAATCCTGGCACCCATGTGATCTCTATGCTGAGGAGGCAAAAACACAGGCCTCCCCAGAGCTCCCTGGCTGCCCAGCCTCATCGGGTCAGATAGCTCGCTAAGTGTTCAGTGAGACCCTGAAGAAAAAGATGGAGAGAAACTGAGGAACACACTCTGCCTCCACATGCACAAATGTGTATGAGCATGGCATGGGCGTGTGCATACACACACATGTGTGAGTACATATACACCATGTATACACACACACAAATTAAAACAAGAATATGTGAGGTCGGGGGTGGGGTGGGGAGGGTGGTGCACACCTTTAATCCCAGCACTCGGGAGGCAGAGGCAAACGGGTGAGTTTGAGGCCAGTCAGGTCTACAAGAGCTAGTTCCAGGACAGGCTCCAAAGCTACAGAGAAGTCCTGTCTTGAAAAACTAAAAAAAGAAAAAAAACTGTGAAAAATATCTGAATGGCACTTTAGGCTTCTTAGGGTTTTTTTAACTTTGAAGAAATTTTGTGATATTGGACACATTTCATTATTAAGATCACTGTTTGCTCAGAAGATATTAGTACTGGTTGTCTAATGTTTAAGATGCAGTCGTAGGCAGGGGACATGCTCAGGGGCATGGTACCGGTCTGCCATGCTCTATGCTCTTGCTTAGATCTTCAGTCCTGCCTATGAAAAAGATCAAATTGCAGGGCCTGAGGTAGCTCTCATTAGGAAGGACGTAAATGGTGTGTGCAAGCATATTGGCGTTTTTGCATATTATATTTCTTTTTTTATGTGTGTATGGTATGTGTACATCATTCATGTGTGTGTGTGTGTGTGTGTGTGTGTGTGTGTGTGTGTGTATGTGGAGGTCTAAGGTTGGTGGCTAGCGTCTTTCTTGATCAGTCTCTGCCTTATGCAGTGAGGGAGGGTCTCAGCTGAACCCAGTGCTCACTGAAACTGCTAGTCTAGTTAACTGGCTCACTCTGGAGAGTCTCTCTCCACTTCATGAGTTCTGGCATTGGTGCTGGCAGTTCTGGCAGGCCACCACGTCCACCCAGCACTTATGCAGGTCCTGGGAGTCTGAACTCTGTTCCTTAAATCTGGTGGTTAGTGCAGCAAGTGCTCTCACTGCTCACCATTTCCCAGCCCACACATAGTACAGTCCCAGGGAAGGCTGCATGTGAAATGGTGTTGCTTTCATAGCACCTTCTTTTTTGCCCCCTTTCATGGGTATGTGTGTGGTGTGTGCTTGCCATAAGTGTTTCCATGGGTATGCGTGCACACATGTTGATATCTGGAATCTTCCTCATTGCTTTTCCATTGTATTCATTCATTGTTCCCTTAGTCAAGCCCAGAGCTCATGGATACAAATAGTCTTGTTAGCCATTTTTTTGGGCAGCTGTCTCTGCCTTCCGAAGACAGAGGAGCGGGAGGCCTGCTCTGCCCACCTGGCATTTCCGTAGGTTCTGGAGATCAGAACTCTTTTCCTCTTGCATGCCAGGAAAGCACTTTAATGGCCAGCCCGTCTCTCCAGTGCCCTAGGGTCTTATGTAGTCGTCGTCGTCGTCGTCGTCGTCGTCGTCGTCATCATCATCATCATCATCATCATCATCATCATCATCATTATTGTCATAGCCCTGAGAGCTTGTCACATGCCAGACATTGCTCATATCTACTCAGTGTTATTCCAACCATGAGTTCCATGATCATCCTTATTGCAGATGGGAATCACATCCAGAGGAGTTAACAGATTCACGCAGACTTTTAAGTAGCAAGCAGCGGGACCATGATGGATTCCCTGGTTCCCAAGGCCATGCAGCTCACCCCCAGGCTGCACTTCCTGACAGAATTCTAATTCCTAAGTGTGCCAATTTCCCCTGACATTTTTTTTTGCAGGATATGTATACTCTATCAGTGTTGGATTTATGATCTGTGACCCCTTCTCCTGAACAAAACCAGTAAAGCTTTGTCTATATAAATGACCTATGTAAATGTCTCTTGGCATGACCATGGCTGGTGAGGAAATAGAAATTACATTTTGCTGTCCTTGTCTGGTTCTCTCGGTAATGGATTATGTCTACAGGATGTGAATTCAATCAGCTGAGAAAGTGCAAGAATCGTCATTAATGACTATACAACTGACATCATATGACTGCGGGCGTGACACACGGGGAAGGACACAGCATCACCTATGTGATAGTACTGCCAAACAGGCTTCACCTGAATTTAATCACGGGGGAACAATCAGACAAACATACATTAAAGGACATTCTGCAAATTGACTGCCTGGACTCTTCAGAGACGTCAATGTCACCAAAGACAAAGAGGCTGGTGAACCCTCTAAGATTGATGGAGACTAAAGAGACGCACAACAGAAAGCAATGCATCATCTCTGCTTTGATCTCAAATCAGGTGGAAAATGGCTATAAAGGACATTTTGGGGACAAATGGGAAATTTTGAATGTGGACTGTTGGTTGATGTTGAATGTTGATGATGATGTAATGGTTTTATGGACGATTGTCTTCTCACTTTGGAGATAGATGACAAAATAAATAATATATATTTGATGTATACAGCCTAAATAATATGAAGTTAACCAAACAGCAACAATTAACAAATCGAGATTAATGCTAAATGAGCAATTATTGTATTATCTCACAACTTTTCTAAAGGCCTGGGATGTACATTTTTTAAGTGCAAATTAAAAATGGTAGGAGTATCGATCTTCAGGCCATCTACTCAGGGTAAAGCCTCTACATGGGTATCTACATAGCAGATACTCTGGGATATCCCTCGGGGATTTGTGGTTCCCTGCGACTGAATTAATACTTGCATTCTCACTAGGCTGATGGATATATTTTTCTCACTTGGGCGCTTACAGTGGGTCTTTGAGAACGATACACACTTCACACTTATTAGTGACTAATAAGTCACTAATCTTTTTCACTGAAACATTTAGAATGTTTGTCTTTGCTGTACCCACCTTTCTTTAAAAGGATTTGAGATTGTTGTTTGGAGTTTAGTCTCCATTCTGAAACTGATGTCATCCTTTCTCACAGTGTAGAACCATGGCTGCCATATTCCTCCCTGAAAAAGAAGTGACGTCACTCTCTTCTGTTGGCCTTCACTATTGATATGACTTCATGCAAAATGACGCAGCCATTCATATCATTCTGTCAGCCCCATGAAGGAAATATTGTTTTCCAAAATTAAAATCGTGAATCAACTGGCAGGAGGATAGTGTCAAACAAAGAATCTTCACTTATATTACACTGTCTTTTTTTTTTGATAAACTTAATTCCTCCAAATACATTTAGCTTTAATGAAGAGTAATACAATTTAATAAGAACATGAATCGGGATCGTTTATCTCCGTGATCCAGGCATTGGACAGATGCCTTCCACTTAATGCATTGCTTCAAGACGCAAAAGTTTGTTCTTGTTTCCTCAGTTTGGTCCTTTCTTCGTGTGTGTGTGTGTGTGTGTGTGTGTGTGTGTGTGTGTGTAGCACAGGGACTAATCTACACCTAAATGCTTAATTAAATCACTCATCAAACCAGAATCTTTCTGGTGGGAAGTTTCTGAGATTTGTTTTCAGTTCTGGAGGCAGTGATATTTATATAATCTAATAAAGCTGGCAATTATTAATATATTAGCCATGGTTATTTCATTGGTTAGTGACATAAAACCAAATTCAAAATGAATTAAGCAAAAAAGAGTAGTTTTCTGGTCCAAACAGCGAGGGAAGCTGAAGGTGTATGTGGATCAGGGTCTCAGGTGACCTGGGTTGAAGCCACTCCATTTTCCAGCCAGCTTCATTCTCAGGCAAATTCTCTCCTTAGAGGTGACTAGGAAATGGTCACTGAGACACATACTAAGGTAGTCGCAGATACAAGGTGATCTTCGAATATTTTCAAATGGGCAAGGAGTTCAAGTTGACCCTGAACTTCAAATCAGATTGTGCCTATGTTTCAGTTTGGTGATCTGCCTGGTTTGTTTTTCCGGAGTTTTGTGTGTGTTTAAGGAGAAGTTTGTCACAAGGCCCCTGGGAAGGAGCAGAGGCAAGAGATTAGTTGTTTAGTGCCATGTCTTTCAAGTGGCTCAGGGACTTGACCTTTTGCGTGCCTGTGGAAAGTAGGGTGATAAGGGATGAAACAGTAGTTTTTTAATGAAGAATTTTATGAAGTATGAGGGGAATGTAGCACACTTTGGTTATTGTAGGGTGTGAAAGCATTGAAATACCAAAAGTCTATTAGTTCCAGATGAGACTATTGCCCTGACCTTGCGATCCTTTTGCCATAACCTTCTGAGTGCTGGATTATAGGCATGAGCCACCAAACACATATTTTGTATTTCAGGCCTGAACACCCTCTGGAGGGCTTAAACACTCTCTGGAGGACTGGAATCCCCTCTGGAGGGTTTGGAGGGCTACTAGGGTCCCTGGGACTCAGAGACAGAATGGGGCAGCTACAGAGACAGTGCTTTCGACTCTTCATTAATTATCATTTATGTACGTGTGTGTGTGTGTGTGTGTGTGTGTGTTTATGAATGTATGTGCAGACCAGAGAGGTTGATGTCAGTGGTGTGCGAGTGTGTTTCTATGAATAAATGTGCAGACCGGAGTTTCATATCAGCATGTCTTCCTTAATCTCTTCTTCATCTTATTTTTCATTTCAGAGTCTCATTGAACCTGGAGTTTCTATTTCAGCTAAGTTGACAGCCTGTAAGCCCCAGGGATCTGCTTCTATCTCCCCTCCAGCCAGCACTGAGATGTAGACATCCACGGCCAAACTTGGTTTTTAATGGAAATACTGGAAATCCTAACTCAAGGAAACTAAGTCTCATACCTGTACAACAAAAACGTTACCCACAGAGCCATCTCAGCCCCTTAGCTTTTTGTTTTAAGTAGAGGGCATTTTAATTAGTTTTATAGGCATAAATTACATGACCCTAAAAAGTTTCTTATCTGGAAAAATGAGGCAGAAAACACCAACATTCTCTGAGGGTAAGTGGATGTGATTGTACAAAGAAATGGGCTCATGTGCAGGGTGGGAAGAGAGTCAACTAGGGACTTAATAGAGCCAGCCAGTGGCACCACCACGGAATGGCTTCCATGTCCTCCACTAAGAAGGCCCCGTTCTTCACATGGGCTTTCAAAGGCATCGGTGCTCCAGCACCTGGAGAGGCGTTCAGACGCTTGGTGGATAAGTCAGCAGCACTGAGAACTTCCTTCTTCTGTAACCTCTTCTTTGGGAAAGAGCGTTTAGGAGTTTAAGAAGCACCTCATGTGGGATCGCCGGGATGCACGCATTCAGACTAGTCAGGTCATCTGCAGAAGTTAGCTATGAATTTCTATCTAGAAAAAAAGCAGAGCCTCTGTTACTTTTATTTCCGTAAGCTCCTAGCCTGCCTGAATAAAATGCCTGCAAGCAGAGTGCTCATTAAATGACTTTAAATTTCAAATGAAAAGTTATTGACTTCCAAAAAGGCAAGCATAATAAGCGCCTAGACCCATCTGAAGTTATTAAATTACCATCTTACCTACTGTTATTCCTTTAATATTTTGTTTGTTAACTAAACCATAAAGCATAATGCTGAAAACGTAACAGCAAGGTATTTGCCAGCAGCTACTTTCCACGGACATTTAAAATTTAATGGTCTGCTGAAAAATGGTGATGGATTTTGGTCTCCTTTGCCCCAAAGTCCTGGCTCTCATAAAAAATGTAGCCTACTTCATATCTCTGGGAAGGAAGGATTAGGATGGGAGATCAGATGATAAATTGTTCGCCATCAGTATCTGGCCAGAAGAACTTAGTACAGCCCTATCACATTTCCATGTTTATTTATGTGCTGCACCATTTGGGTATTATAATAAAATGTTTTATCTGTCCCTGGAGGCAAAATTGAGTTATATATTAAATGGCTATTTTCTTTGTTTTCTGCTTAGGTATGCATGCAATGTGTGGTACAGTCTATATTCCACACTTGTCTTGTTCCCGCCGAGAGAACATTTTTGCAGCTGACAGAGGAAAGATGTCCCGTGCTTCCAGACTAAGAGAGAACATATTGGCAAGATAAAATACAGATGTTCGCTGTGTTTTCTCTACTTTGCGGCTCGTTTCAGTGGAGGTTGGCTTTCCTGGGTGTGTTTCCCTGACCTTGTTTGGACAGTTGGACATAGAATTTCACAGTAAAACCAAGATGGTAAAAGGGAAATATTTTAAAATATTTTTAGTAGGGGGGAAGCAACTCAAAAATCCAGTTTTCTCCTCAAACTTTCTCTTCAGATGCCCACTGAAATACAAATTAAATTTCCAGTAGGGAGAAACTGGAAGTATATTTAATTTCCTCCCAAACACTTATATTCTTAAGTTAGAAACAGATACATGATTTCTCTTAGCACAGTCTAGGGAAGACAGAAACTTCTGTACAACCCAAACAATGGTTTTCTAAAGGTGTTTATATGTTCCTTTTTCCTATTACAGGAAAAAATTAGAAAACAATGAAAAACAAAATATTAAAAGTTGGCCAACAAATATCAAAAGACTATTACTAGGTCATGTGTTAATCTGCAGCAGAGATGCCTGCCTCCATCCACAAGACTGCAGCAGGGGGGTGGGTGGAGTGCTATGAGCTGGTTTTCATATTTTGACTCTCCTTCTGGAAAAACAAATTTGCACTCTGTAATGAAAAGAGAAAAATTGCCTGATAAATTCAGTAGTCGAAGTGGATAAAATGTGTGCACTCAGATTAAACAATGTGTATTAAATAGAGTTGTCTTAGAATAAGAACTTAGTGAGGGGAAGCTAATTTTCTTGGTTGGATTCAAAAGTTTCTAGTGCTAATTTTGAAAGTGTAGGCTTCCATAAAAAGTAAAGATCCGTAAAATCACTCACAGAGAATAGTTTTGGAAGTAAAGATTAAATATGAAAACTTTTCCCGAATGCTGAGCATACATTTTAAAGACTGGACTTAAGAATTAAAGTATTTGGGAGGAAATTAGATATAGTTCCAGTTTCCAGTAAGAAAGCTGGAAAGAGGAGCTGCAGTAAGGCCACCATGGGCATCCAGAAAAAAAAGAAGGAAACAGCAAGCAAGCAAGCAAAACCAAACCAAACCAAACCCAGTAGACACAGCTGAAAAGCAATACTATCAGAAGTAAAGGATTTAGTTTGAAGTGTTCACCCTGGCCAGCATGGCAGGTGCATAAAACAGAGTCCTTGTCAGGCAGCCACCAAGTCCCATACGAAGGACAAGGCCAGAACGGCAAGTGCAAAAAAATCTCGGTAGCAGCAGAGTTCTTATTTGCAGCATGAAGGCGAGACAGCCTCAGAGGAAGCGCGCAGGCCTGAAAAGAACGCCTTTATCTTCTAAGAACCACAGGCCAAGTCAGTCTGTTAGCTATATGCAAAGGCAAATGAAAACTAGATTCAGATTTGCAAGAATTCGAAAATTATCTGATTCAGACTTGTGTGCTTTTCAAACAATATAGTGAAGTAGACCTCCAAGCACAAGCAATTTAAAACAAAGGATTTAAGCACAGGAAAAACATGATCTGGAAAAAATACCAGTGAGCAATAAAACCTAGGTATACATCTAGTGATTTTTTTGGGGGGGGGTATGGGTATGATATAAATTTTAACTAGAGTTTTGAATATGAAATATCTGTCTGTCAGGCAGTCAGTGGATTAATATTTTAAAAGATTCAAAAGTCCCTAGAGGTGTTAAGAGGAGGTCCCTCAAAATTTTATCATGGGTGGGTGAGGAGCCCATGAGGCCCCACCCTTTCCTAAGAACAGTGACCTGTGGTTGGGGATGTTTTAAGTTGGGATACTCATAGAAGCCAGGAAGCTAGTTAGGGGCAGGAACTTTAATAGAGGGGAGATGGCACATAATTGGTAAGGGGAATAGTGGAACTGGTGCAACAGCGGCACAAATTTATGGGAGTAACTAACCACTCTCTGGTTGAATTTAAGGCCTATTCCACGAGATATAACTCAGACCTGGTACCGTGAACCAGGGCAAAACTCATGGCTCAGGAGATCATAGGCTAATTTAGGAGAGAACCTAGTAATATTATTCTGCTAAATAGATATAACCATAAAACAAAACAACCCCAAAAAAACACAAACAAAGAAAAAGAAACCAACCAATCAAATAAACAAAACCTGTACCCTAAGTTCTTATCTTCATAGTCATAGATTAGTGGATCCCTTAACCCTCATCAGAGATGCTCCTCCACCCCTTTTTGGTGGTAGATGGAAATTAATACAGAGACTCACAACTTGACCAGCACACTGAGAATAAAAGACTGTGGTGTACTGAACTCTAAACAGGACACCAATATCATATTCCCTCCCCACAAGGCTCAAGAGCATCACAGAAGATAGTGAGCAAAGGTTGTAAGAGCCAGAGGTGATGGACACCTGTAGCAAAATAGTCTTTGTTGGACATGACAGGGCTGTTGCACCCATGAGCACAGTGGCTATGACTGCCTGCACTAGACCTGCATAAGGTTAAGCCAGTCAAAATCCTAGCATGGATGATAGAGAAGCTCAAGAAGTCCCGCCCCTACCTGAGGAGCTACTGGCGATTGATGGCTGCAGGAAGTGTCAGTTTCCAGTCTTAAGATAAACTTGAAATAAAAAAAAGATCACTAGATAGAGCAAACATTTCAGGAAATGCATAGAATTTTATTTCCTCACCTTTCGATGTCTTTTAAGAAGAAGAAGTAAGCTGATTGAAGTAAAAGAAATAACAACATGTTGTGTCATTTCCAACCCAAGAAAAACAATAATACAGTGTGATAATAGCATTAAAATTTGTGGCATAAATAAAATTCTAGTTTTGGAAAATTCTTAAATTCTATGTGAAATGTGACGGCCTTAATTTGAAGCAGTTTGCGATAAATTAAGAATTTAAATAGTAATCCCTACAACACTCATTCACACACACATGCATATTCACACGTATACA
Source organism: Microtus oregoni (assembly GCF_018167655.1). NCBI lineage: Eukaryota > Metazoa > Chordata > Mammalia > Rodentia > Cricetidae > Microtus > Microtus oregoni. Next base: position 2,807,331 of record NW_024544728.1, on the reverse strand, counting down.
CACATGTATAACCACACATACAACATGTACACACGTACACACATGCACACACATGTATACACATATACACACATGCATACACACATATACGCACACATAGCATATGCATATACACAGCTCAAGTGGGAAAGGGTGAGATATAAGAGGAGACAATAAAATGACATACTAAAATGAGTTTATTAACCCAAGAACATAAAGGGACCAACAGAGAAACAAACATGATATAAGACATAGAGAAAACAAGTTGTAGGACGGTAGAATTAAAATCAACCGCGTTAGTAATTATGTTCACTGCAGACATTCTAAGTATGTAATTATAAGGCAGAGATGATTAGCCCCGCCTACAAAACAGAAGCCACCTGAATACTTCCTGTAAGAAACACTCTCCAGCAGTTCTCTAACTGCACTTAAGATACACTCAACAAGAGGGAAAACATTCCTGGTGCTGGGAAACCAGCTGTCTGCTTAGCACTAGTGAAGTCGTGGATCTGGGAGGAGAACCTACAACCACCATGTTACAAACAAGCAAAACCCCTAACAACAATCTGAGCATTTGTCCACAAAACCACAGATAAGTACTCATCCATCCTCAAGGGAATTTCTCTTTGCAGCTCATGGAGACAACTCCAGAAAACTACAACGAATCAAAACAGAGAGCTGTGGAACCCTTCAGCAGAGGCAACTGCAAAACCTTCCCACACCTAAGGCTCAGGGAACACTGAAGAAAAGGGGGATAGAAAGATTGCAAGAACCAGAAGAGCAGGGAACTTCCTGTGAAACTGTGTTTCCTGGTAATGCCAGAAGTAAAACCCATAAGATGTCACCAACATGCCTGCCTAAATATGAGCTGAACAAAGCTGACACCAACAGACATGCCCAAGAACTCGGGAGAAAGCCATGAGACCTCAGCCTTGCACAAGAACTTCAGGCAACTGAGGAGTGCTCAGAGGGGGATAAATAATCTTCTTCAGGGAGAAACACAACTATTGGTTATCCAGTACTAAATGGTCAGCCCTGAAAACATACCCACAAGTAACATTATACAGACTGAGTAGGTGTGTGTGTGTGTGTGTGTGTGTGTGTGTGTGTGTGTGTGTATGCATGCAATAAGGATTAAGGAATAAAGAGACCATGAATTTGAAAGAGAACAAGGAGAGGTATATGGGAGAGTTTGAAGGTAGGAAAGGGAAGGAAGAAATTTGAGATTATATTATAATCTTAAAATTAAAAATAAGGTAAAAAAGAAAAATACTTTTTAATGTCACATAAATAGATTGAAGGAAAGACATGAAAAATATTTACCACACACACACACAAATACAAGGCCTACCTATGTAAGATATAAAATATATGTAACATTATAAAAGCTAAACAGGAAATTACTGTATTAAAAAGACCCCAGATAGTATCAAAAAAATCAGCAGACAATCTATAGCCTTGAAAATGGTTAGATTTATATTAGCAAAGAGTTAATAGCACTGTGACTAGGTATGAAAACAATAAAGAAATAGAAAAAACAGATGATAAGTATTAAAGACAAATTTATAGGAAAATTGCAAATGTTCAATAAATCTTGGACAATTATCCATCATTAGTAGTCTTAGAAATGTATGTTATTGTGATAGCATTTTAATTAACTTACACTCATCCAATTAGAAAAGATTTCAAAACTCAATAGCAGGGTGCATTAAGATCCTGCTGGGAGGAAGATGAAGATTAAAGTTTCAGAATGATTCTCCCATTTATAGTATTACATGTACGCACAAGCATGTACATGTAACGTCTACATTGAAATACAAGAACACATCTGAAAAGTACAGGAAGCAAACACTAAACCGTTGACCCTGGTTAAATCTGGGGACATGTCAGGGGAGGGGAGGGGAGGGAGTGTCTAACATTTTTAGTTTTTACACTTATCTATCATTTTAACTTTTTATAATAAAATCCACCCTTGCACATCATGTGTAACAAAGGTCAACAAAACATAGTAGAATACCTGCTAAAGATAGCAAAGCAACAGCAGGAGGCAGGTGGATTCCTGAACATCATAGCTGCCTCCTGTGAATTTACAGCTGTTTCAGAGCCAGCGCATGCAACATTCTAATTTATCCAGCATGCCTAATGCAATCCCCAAACCAAACCTGCTGAAAACTGAAGACGATTGGCTGAAAACTGGAAGATGGGAATTCAGTAAGGTGACCATTTACAAACACAGGGCTTTCCTACTGACTAACAACATTTGGTTATATTATATAGTGGAAATAGTACAAAATACAACACAGCAACAGGAAGTATATCGGAATCAAAACAAGAAGTCCACAGAACTTCCTCTGAGGACAGAAAAGGAGTGTTAACCATGTTCCTAAAGGAAATAATCAGGATTATAAAGGTGCCATTTCTCTGTCAATTTTGATTTTGTAAATGTAACCCAATTTTAATGAAACCAGAATGTAAATGGGGGAGATATAGTAGTGATTGGTATCTTAATCTTTTTAAACAAAAAATTATTTGCTAGATATAGTGGTGCTTGTGTACGCTGAGCACCCTAAAGACTGAGGCAGGAAGATTGTGAGTTCAGACCCAGCCTAGCTGACTTCGTGAGTTCTAGACCAGCCTACAGTGACTACCAAGACCCTATCTCAATGCTCCGATAATAATCACAAACCATTATGGGATACAATACATTTTGGTAAACTTGACACTTAGGTTATCCAGATGGATCAGTATTCATTGACATGTTAACCATTTCTTGTGATGAACCCAAATTTCCACAATCTTTAAATACGTAATTTCTGCTGGCCTGTGACAGTCTTCGTTAGCTTTATTCTCCCGGGCTTCCAATTCTCATACCCAAAGCCGATGATTTCCAGCTGTGGGCAATTTTTACCAACTCTAACACCAGGCTCTTCAAACAAGCAGACTGCTGGTTACATAAGTTTTGTTTTCCTTTTTGTTTTGAATATTATCTGATTTCTTTTTTTTTTTTATTGCGAAAAGAAGAAAAAAAAAACATAAACAAAAAACAAGTTTCCACCTCCTCCCAGCCTCCCATTTCCCTTCCCCTCCTCCCACCCTTCTCCCCCTCCTCCCACCCTTCTCTCCCCCCCCCCCCACTCCTCTCCCCCTCCCTCTCCAGTCCACAGAGCAGTCCGGGTTCCCTGCCCTGTGTTAAGTCCTAGGTCCTCTCCGTCCATATCTAGGAAGGTGAACATCCAAACTGGCTAGGCTCCCACAAAGCCAGCACATTAAGTAGGATCAAAACCCCCTGCCATTGTCCTTGGTGTCTCATCAGCCCTCATTGTTCGTCATGTTCAGAGAGTCCGGTTTTATCCCATGCTTTTTCGGTCACAGTCCAGCTGGCCTTGGTGAGCTCCCCGTAGATCAGCTCCTCTGTCTCAGTGGGTGGATGCACGCCTCGTGGTCCCGAATTCTTTGCTCATGTTCTCCCTCCTTCTGCTCCTCCTTGGGACCTGATTTCTTAATGTGGAAGGTAGGATTAGATTTGCCTTTCTTCTGAAACACCGACCAGCCCGCCTCCTTGAGCTCCTACCTCCCGATGCGCAGACATCTGCTGCTCTTCACCCAGCTGATAATTTTAGTTCCAGGAATATTCAGTTAAGTTAAACTTAGAAGCCTAGGAAAATACTATCCACAGGCGGGTGTCAGAGTTTCTGCGATTGTCTTTCACGCATAACTTGCTTCCCCAGGAGTCAATGATTGTCGCTTTTCTTAAGTTTACACATAAAAAGTTCCTATTTATTGGCTACAAAGTGATGATTTGATATGTGTATAATTACGCATTAATCAAGACATGGTAATACTATAGTGTAGCGAGCTGCGTGGTATCACACCTGATGGAGATGTATAATCAACTCCTGAGATGGCTAAGGTCTGACCTATGCTATGATCACGCAATGATTATCAGCTGGCTGCATATGTGTGAACCTATGGGCAGTGCCCACCTGGCAGTTCGGGGTTGGCAGCCCAAGCCTACTTAAGGGCTGGGAGAGGTTTGCCCAAAGAGAGAGGACAAAGGAGAAAGGTCAACGGAGAGAGAGAGGAAAAGTGAGAAAGTGAATAAAGTCCTGGAATAAACTGCAGTGAGAAGAGCTCCGGTGGTCGCGTCATTCCTTGCGGGACGAGGGTGGCCATGACACTGTAGCATTCATTTTGCACATTGAATGCTTCTTTGTGGGGAGAGCTGCTCTTTTGGAATCTGTGCTGCTGTTTGTTTGCCATGGTTTGCGCTGCTGGGTTCTACAAATCTGCGTGGTGCTCAAGGGAGACTAAGAAAGACAGACACATGGAACGGAAAGCTGGGATAGGGTGCACTGTGTGCTTGGATGGAGGTACACCAGCCACAAGGGTGCTCAGTGCGCTTATTGTATACAGTGTGGACAAGGATGCGGGTTAGTTAATCATGATGGACATCTTTGTAAGGCAAGTAGTAAGTGTGGGGTGATGAGACAGTCATCCAGGACAAGGAAGCTGTTACTGGTACTGTTTGCATTTTGCATACACTGTTTTAGTTAAATACCAACTTTTTGTCAACATCCATACTCAGACCAAGAGAAAGCCTGGTCATTCTCTGGAGCCTCACCCAGGGAAGACCTTGCCATTCCCATGGTGTCCTTGACATGGCCTTGATCACGTCAACGATATGAAATCACTCAGGGCTTCAGCAGCTCTCCATGCTATTAACTGTAGTATATCGACTGCACAATAAAGCAGTGGCTCTGATTCCCCATTTGCTTGTTACTGTACCTGCTATGAATTTTCTATTCTCAAAGTATTGATAATAGAGGAAGGAAGAGGGAGAGATCTTGATATAGTCAAGTACTTGGAGAAAAACTCCCAAATTCTAGCCTGGGTTCATTCTTCCGTGGGACCTGCTGCCCTCTAGACCTGCTCTCTCCCTCTACTTTGGGGCCCAGCCTTCCTGATCATGCTGGGTGTATAGCTTCTCCCATTTGTTGATCCTGCATCTTCCTCTTTCATGATTTATACTCTGGGATGGAGAAATACTATATCTAGAAAGTCCAGGACTATGGCATAGGAGTGGCCTATGGAGGAAGTGCTCTCAGCAGCGCTTACCAGGCAACAGGCAAAACTGTTAGCATTTCTGCATCCTCCACTTGAAACTCATCAGGGGTACCCAACCTGTGGAGGACCCTGTGCCCTATCGCGGCTCCAGCCCAGGTCCTGAAGCTCTGCCACTGTCTGTATTGTTCCTCTACATCAGACGCTCTGCTTGCCACTGTATTTTATGCTTAACCTGCCTGGCCCCTTTCTTTAAATACATCTTTACAAATAGCATTTCTAAATGTTAAGACACACTCACTTATAAAAGTCAGCTCCTCTTTTTACACTAATTGGAATAGCTAGAGTGCAATCAGGTGAAGCCTAACTTTTACTTCATTGGTGAATAAAGCCGTTTTATGAGAAACTTAGTTTATAATTTTAACATACCCATCATAGGGTTTTCCTCTTCCTCCTCCTCTTCTCCTCCTCCCTCTCCTTTTCCTCTTCCTCCTCCTTCCCTCCTCCTCCTTCTCCTCCTCTTCCTCCTCTTGTTTAAAAACAGTTGCCCCTCATAGCCTCGGCCAGCCTTAAACCTTCCTATACTTTCTGAGTGTTATGGTTGAGGGTGTGTACCACCACACATGGCCACCAGTTTTTGATTTTATTTTTCTCAATAATCACTGCAGCGAAAGTCATGACAAGTTCTTTCTTTTTGTTAAAATTTAGACACGTTCCCGAGTCCTCTGATGGACTTGATTTGAACATGGGCCTTTTTCCTGTCCTTGTGGAATCCATGTTAGGCAAAAGTCCTATTATTCTAGGGGAAAATTTCTCGTACTTGATATCTGACACCCTGCACACACTTATCCCCCATCTTCTTCCAAAAATAATCCTATTAAACCAGTTCACAGCCACATACAGGGCCCTTCTCAGTAGTTTCCCATTCACAGGTGCCCTTGCTCCTTGCTTATATAGCCCCACCAGTCCTTGTTGGAGTTAAGATTGAGTGCATTCATTCTCCCCATCTCTATAAGATCCCGGTGCAGGTACAGTAGTTTCTACAGCAACTGTCCTGGCTGCTTCTCCTTCGATGAAGGTAGCCTCACCACCTTTAGTAAGTCACAGGTGAGTTTTCTTTAGTAATACTAACCCACAATGCATGGTCGTGTGGTGAAGTTGTGAGTTAATATTTTATTAAAATATTTAAAGTAAAACCTCAAATATTCTAGGAGAAATTGTCCTTGGGATGAAAACCAAAGCAGAAATGCAGCCTTTTGATGACAAGATGCAAAATGGTTATAATTTAAATTTTCTTTCTTTCCTTTTTTTTTTTTTTGTGCAGACAGGCTCTCACTGTATAGCCCATGCTGGTCTGAACAATAGTTTGTAGTTTAGGCTGACCTCAAACTCATATTCTCTTGCCTCAGTCTCTGCAATGCTGGGATTACAGGTGTGTACAACGATGTCTTTAGCCTAACTCTAAATGTACTTCTGTCTGTCTCCTTTCCCATCTCTCCCTCCCTCCCTCCTTCCCTCCCTCCCTCCCTCCCTCCCTTTCTTCCTCCCTCCCTCCCTCTCTTCCTCCCTTCCATGCCAGGAATCAGACACAGCCACATGCATGCTAGGCAAGTAAACGAGCTATCACAAGATGTAAATTGCTTGGTGGAAGGTACATATACAACCACTAAGCACTTGCCTGCTTGTGTAGTGTTAAGAGATAGCATAAGAAGTAGACAGGCTCTAGTTTTCCAAATTTATGAAAAAAATTGATCTGTTTCTACTACTCCAATAATATCTTCTAGTAAGTGTTCAGATAAACGTTATCTTTAACTTGGTGATAAAATATGAAGACAAAATTGTTTTTGCCCTTGTTTTTAAATTTTTACAGTGGAGGCTTGACAGTGGGAGGCAGAGAGAGCCCCCATCAATCTGATAGGTATCTTTACTTTTCCATTCTGCTCTAGGTTTTTGCTTTCATGGCAAATTCTCCTTTTCCTAGAATGAGAATGTGGAAAACATTTCTTGTCCTCAGAACTGAGATATTTGTGCAGACGTCAGTTAGCTTGTCCTTCGGGTAATCTACAGCAACGGGAAGAGATGGGATTTGTTTTAAGATGCTGTTATAATAAGGAAGAAAGATGAAAGGCAAAGAAAGAGGAATTGCCTGCAGATAGCACTTGGGTCAAGCACCATGCCACTTAAAGTCTACATTAATTATTGAAGATGCTTGTAAATCCTTTCATGTTCCAAATTAGACCAACTTTGACATGAATAGAATATTTCAGCAATTATTAAAATGCATTCTTTGTATCGGGTATGGGACAGTGACTTGGAAGACATAAGGAAAAATGACAGGATTAGAGAACAGAATTTATGGGCATCTCCATTTCTCTTACCTAATTCCGTGGTTTGTTGCTCCCAAACTCATGCTGAAGTTTAACTGCCATTGTGATAGTGTTTCCGGGATTCATGGAAGTGCCGTTCTCAGCAATGCACTGATGTCACTGAAGGAGTAGATTCTGACTCTTGGCCTCTCTTCCTTCTGCCATGTTTCGCCTCCTCCCAATATGACATAAGAAACAAAAAGTCCTCAGAAGATGCCAGTCTCTACCTTCCCAGCCTCAATCTATGAATGAGAAACTTCTGCTTCTTGTAACTTATGCCTTGATATCTGAGATGACGTCTCAAAACAGACTGAGGTACCAAGGTACACAATTATATTTTGATCCGATGACCACAGTGGTGTGGATTACTGGTGAGTGGGAGAAAGATGACTTCTACAGTGACCACGGCTATATCCCTTGTAATAGGAGCGGCGGGGCTGCGTCTCCAGCACCCAGGCCACCTGGCTAGCTTATGCCCCAAAATAACAATGCACAAATTGTATTCATTTAAACACTGCTTGGCCCGTTATATCTATCCTCTTGCACCTGGACTAGCCCATTTCTAATAATCTGTGTAGCATCAGTCTTACCGGGAAAGATTCTAGCCTATGTCCATCCTGGGTTGGAGCTTCATCGCGTGTGCCTCAGAGAGCAGAGCTCTCGCGTCTGCCTGGGAGAGGGGAGCATGGCGTCTCTCTGAGCTCACTTCCTCTTCCTCCCAGCATTCTGTTCTGTTTACTCCTCCCACCTATGTTTTAACCTATCAGGGCCAAGCAGTTTCTTTATTGCTTAACCAATGAAATCAACAGATTGATATATGACACTCCCACATCATATCCCAAAGGCAGTCACAATACAAATCCCATCAGTGAGGTCATTTGATTTTTGAAGTGTGAACAATTCCAGATGAGACCAGGCAACTGGGGACTTTGCTGCAGGCTGGCTGTGACCTTCCAAGAGAGAACTGGTCAACCCAGGATAAGTGGCACTGCTGCAGATGACCAAGATAAGCACAGAATCCCAACACTCACTGGCCAAAGAAGTTCTACTTCATTGGGTCGTATAACTCTAGTGTTTCAGTTTTTTCAACCTGTATCTTCACTGGTTGGGCTAACAATCTATTTTAGGCCTCCATTTTAGGCAGTAGAGGATAATCAACAGAATCCATTCACCACCTTTCCTAAGTCCAAGGGATGGAGGCAGGGTCTTGAGTTACACTAAAGTGTCAGGTAGGGAGAGTGTGGCCCCAGAATAGCATCTATTCTGTATGCATTTTCTGTGATGTTGGTGCCATCTGATTTGTGGTCACTGATCTGCTGTGGAGTCAGCCTTGACACTGGCACTGCCATAAGGTCAGTGTTTTCCTGTGGCTTAAGCTGCCATGTCTTCCTGTCATGGCTTTGAGGCCCCTCTAGGTGTACCAACCTCCCCGTCAGCCATTAAGGGTAACTTGGGGTGATCTCTTGATCCACTGTGGGGCTATGGGAAATTGTAGAGATGTCCCAAGCACTCTCTGTTTAGAGAGACTCCCAAACCAAGGTGGTTCAAGGCATGAGTTAAGATTTCTAGTTGTAGCAGGAAAATCACTTCCAATCTCCTTAAAGCAAGGTATTAGCTTGTGTAAGAAGATGAGAAGAGTGGTGGGCTCCGAGCTATGATCGTCCAATGGAGTTCACTACTGTAGTTACGGACTGAAGTTCTCTGGCCTCTCTACCCTGATTGGGTACTGTCACCTCCATTTCTGTTTTAATTGCATGACAGCTGCCAGTATAAATCATAGATTTCTTGATCTAATGCGTTGCTCGTGTTTTTACTTAATTATGAATTACTCACAGAAGTGTCTAGAAAAGATTTCTTCTTTAATTGGTTTAGCTAGACCACATTTCAGTTTCTAAATCATCTTTTACTAACAGAAATAAGATATCCCTACCCCTAGGCCAAGACAGGGCTGAATGGCAGAGCTAAAGGTGGAATAATTGTTTCATAAAGTTCTTGGCTCTATGAGGAGGGAAAAGTATTTGGACAAATGAAAGATTACCTTAGGGAGAGAATGAGCGAGAGGAGAGATGTTCTCTAGGCAACAGTATTCAGAATCTACTTGAGAAAACAAGGCACTCTGGGGAATGAGAGTGGGATTTAACCCAAGGCATTAAGGCCAAACACTGGAGAGGATGGGAGAATAGAGAGGAAGGGCCAGGTGATGTTAGTCCGCTGTCAGGAATGTCAGCAAGCTGCTGCCACCAGCTCAGTACCTTATCTGCCCAATCTGAACTATCCCAAGCCTCTCTGCCCTGGCACAGAGCGGTTCCTTCAGGGGCACCCTGCTGCCCCAGCAACTGACTGAGCACAAGACTCCATCTTTATCCTTTTCTCTGGTCTTTCTACACAAAAGCCGAGTTGATACAGAATTCATCCATTTAAAAATGCAATTCAGGGCTTTTTGTGTATTCACGGGTCGTCATTCATTTCCATGATTAGTTCTAGAATATTCTCATTACAACTGAAAGAGACCCTCTCTGCTTAGAGAGCTTCCAGAATTCCTATCCTCCACCCACCAGGCGAACCCTCAGTCCCCACTAACCTACCTTTTCTCTCCATGAATTTGTCTGTTCTATCTACTTCATTTAAATAGATTCCCGAGTCTTCGAGGGAGGGAGAAACTGGCAGATGACCCACGGTTCTCATCCGTGTTCTGACAGTACCTTTGAACTATATCCCCTTTCCTTTTTTTTTTTTAAGGTTCTACTTTGAGATAGAATCTCACTAAATTACCCTTGCTAACCTAGAACTTGCTTGTGACCAGGCAAGTCTCCGGATTGGTAATTCTCCCATCTCAGCTTCCCAAGTGTCTTAGACTATGGGCTCGTACTACCAGGGTTGGCTTAGAGTCACTCACTCAATGCTTTCAGCATTGCAGTTTGCTCCTGCTGTAGTGTGTGCCAGCACTTCATTTATTTTTATTGGCAAATAATATTCCCTTGCAATGTTATGCCACATTTATTACCCATTCATCAGCTAATAGATATTTTTGCTTGTTTCTGTCGGGGGAGGGGGCCCGCTTGTTCTTTCCAGCCGCCTGGCTAGCTTATACCTGAAATAATTACACAGAAACTGTATTAATTAAATCACTGCTTGGCCCTTTAGCTCTAGCTTCTCATTGGCTAACTCTTACATCTTAATTTATCCCATTTCTAGTACTCTGTGTATCGCCACGTGGCAGTGGCTTACTAGCAAAGTTTCAACATGTCTGACTCTGATGGTGGCTCCATAGTGTCTCCCTGACTCTGCCTCCTTCCTCCCAGCATTCAGTTTAGTTTATCCCACCTAGCTTAGTTCTGCCTTGCTATAGGTCCAAAGCAGTTTCTTTATTCATTAATTTACAGGACACAGTGGGGACTCCCACATCCTGTTTCTACTTTCCTGCTACTATTAAGACTTCCTTGTCAGCTTAACATAACTAGCATCACCTGGGCAGAGGGCAGAGGGAGCCTCAAATGAGGAGTTGCCACTGTCAGACTGGCCTGTGGACATTTCCGCAGGCATTTTCTTGACTAATGGATGTGGGCAGGCCCAGCCCACTGTGGGTGTTGCCATTCCCAGGCAGGTGAGCCTGAGCTGTGGGGAAAAGGCAGCTGAGCAAGCCAGAGGAAGCAAGCCAGTAAGCAGCTCTCCTCCACAATGTCTATTCCGCTGCTGCCTCCAGGTTTCTGCCTTGAGGTCCCTGACTTTCCTCAGTGATGGACTGTGGTGGAAACTATAATTTGAAATACACTCTTTCCTCTGTAAGTTTCTTTTGGTCATAGTGTTTATTATAGTAACAGAAAGAAAAGCTGTTAACACATTGGTTCTTGCATGAATGTCTGTGTTGGATCCATAAATATAAGCTTCATAATGGATCGGCTGAATCATGTGGTAATTCTGAGTTTAACTCTTTGAGGAGCTGCTAACTGACTTCCACAGCAGCCCCACAGTTCACATTGCCAAAGGACTATCTGAGAGTACTGCGTATTCCTTTACATTGTGGGAATATGTCACTGTGATTGGTTTAACAAAGAAGCTGAGTGACCAATAGCCAGACAGGTAGAGGTTAGGCTGGATTCTCAGACAAAAAAAAAAGCATAAAGAAGGGGAGGAGTCTCAGGGTCTCTAAGAGACATGAACAAAGCAAGATGAACTTGTCTTATTGAAAAGAGGCGCTACCACATCATGGAGTGTAGATAAGCAATATGGATTAATTTAAAATGTGAGAAGTAGCTAGTAATAAGCCCGAGCTATTGACTGAACATTTATAATTAATAATAAGTCTCTGTGTGATTATTTGGGAACTGGCTGGTGGGACAGAAAATTCCACCTATATGTTACCAGTTTTCTTCCCATTCTGATTCTCACTCATATTTGTTAAAAAATATTTGTGTTATGAAGCTTTCTTCATGGGTTTTAAGTGGCATTCTAGTGTGATGTCGATTAGCTTTACCTGATGGCTAATGTTGCTGGGAGTTTTTCTTGTATTTACTGGCTCTTTGTATATCTTTGCAAAAATACTTCTGAAGATGTTTTGCTAACCTCTTAATTGTACAGCTTACTTTTTAGAATATCACTTATTGTAAGAGTTCCTCTGTGTAGTATAAATACATGTATCTTATCAGATTATATGGCATAAAAATGTGTCTCTCTGATATGTGAGCTTGTATTCTTTTTCTTTTTTTAACTCTGAAGGCAGATTTTTATTATTGTGCCTAGGCTAGCTTTGAACTTATGACTCTTCTGCCTCAGCTCGTGAGTGTTGGGATTATGGGAGTGCCACACCTAGCTAACTTTCACTTCTAAATGATGTACATTGGCAATGCATAACAGTTTTTAATTTCTTAAAATTTTATGATCATTGGTGTTTTGCCTGCACGTATGTCTGTGTGAGGGTGTCAGATCTCCTGGAACCGGAGTTACAGACAGGTGTGAGCTGCCATGTGGGTGCTGGGATTTGAACCCAGGACTTCTGGAAGAGCAGTCACTGAGCCATCTCAGTTTATAATTTTGATGAAGTATATCTTTTCTCAAATTTGTTTTTCTTAAGGTTTGGGAGTCCTATCTATGAATCTAGTGACAAATCTGGGATCACAAAGAGTTACTTCAGATCCATTTGTATGTGGTATGAGGCAGGGGGTCCAATCTTTATTCTTTTGTAGATAGCCGGGCAATTATTCTTATGTTCCTCTTTATTTTTGAGGAAGTTTTAAACTGAAACGTGTCAAATGAAGGAGGCCGGGAAGGAGAGGTCCAGAATTCCAGCTCCTGTGATTCAACAGAGATTGTCAAAGAGTAAAAGCCAGCACACAGCATCAGTGTATGACTGATGTAGACATGAGACTGCCCTGGGGATTTGCCTCCTTCTCATGTCTAGACAACAAGCTGTCCAGAGAAAAGTTTCTGCTTATTTGAAGATATGAAACCAATCAAAGATCATTTTCTCACTTGCAACACTTGTTTGGATTAGAAAGGCGAGCCCAACTTACTTTATTCCATTTCTTTCACCTCTGCCCCTCCCACCCCAGTCCAGTAAAATTGACTCTAAGGGAAGGTTCTGTATCTCTGCAGATGTTCCTGAGGAACACAACTCTGAGTAGGTGCTGTATCTCTGCGGATGTTCCTGAGGAACACTGCTCTGAGTAGGTGCTGTATCTCTGCGGATGTTCCTGATGAACACACCTCTGGGTAGGTGCTGAATCTCTGCAGATGTTCCTGAGGGACACACCTGTGGAAAGGTGCTGTTTCCTCCAGATGTTCCTGATGGACACACCTCTGTTTTCTAGTACTCCTAAAATAAGGTCTTTAAGTGAAACTCCCTGAACTGAAAGGGAGAGCCTTAGTAGAGATGAGGGGAAATTTGCACCAGTTAATGCTTTGAAGTGTTATCCTGCTATACATGAGTGGAGATAAGAAATGAGATGGATATAGAGGTGTATAAACTCTTCCAGTGCTTGCTGAAAGTTACAATAAGAGCCATGCTAAGACACAATGACAATGACAACGACAACAACAACAACAACAACAAATTCTTACTGGTGAGCTGACTGTGTGGCCCTGTGTTATAATGTGTGCTTAGCATGTTCAGGGCGCTGGGTTCAAACCCCAGCATTGCCTCCCAGCTCTTCCTCCTGCGGATTTAAGAAATAAAGAAGTCTCACATGTCTCAAGGCACACTTCTTTGCTTTTTATTAATTTTGTAGCAATTTGAAACATTATGATGAACTTTTAAAAAGAATAAAAGAAACCCTTACAGGCACAGGAGATGACTGCAGACAGGGTCATCAGACAGTTGAAAGCAGCCCTTTGCCTGACACAGGAAAGGTGGTTTCTTGAGTGTGGAGCAATGCATCAGAGACGAGATGAAACTTTGGGAGAGGAAAATGAATAATTATAGATAAGGAGCTGAAATTAATAGGTGGGCAGGACATTCATCCTTGGCTGGAAATTTCTAGAATGGCTGAGCAGGTATTAGGTGTGATTTGGCACTGATTTTATAACTGTATTTTATAATGAACCATGCCAGACTAATATAGACTGAACTGTTTAAACATCTTAGAGACTTTAATTTATTCAGCTTAAAAGCTTAGTTGAAGCAAAAAAAAAAATGAGGGAAAGTAAGCTGTGAGATTGCTTTTCCTGAATTCTAAATGTAGCTTAAACATATTTCTAGGTCCTTTCCACCAAGGATCCTTTCTTGGAAATGCATTTTGCGTTGTATAACCTGACCACCTTTATTAATGCAGGGATTTAGATGGGCAGAAACATACTTTATTTTACTGTGTTGAATTTTAGCCTAAGTAATCCTGTAAATGATTAGCTAATTATATTCCGTCTTCATATTTAAGCTACTTAGCTTAAATCCAGTGTGATCCTAAAACGTGGGTGAGTCTTTAGTATCAGTAAAGGAGAGTCTATGCTCTGTCTACACTTGCAAAGTCCAAAGGAACAACACCACGTGACCAAAGGCTACACATTAATGACATCCATGCACCGAAGACAGAAATGACAAAGAGAGCAAGGAGCAAGGTGAATTCACAGCGCCATATGGGGCCTCCATGAGCCAAAGTCTCCTGCTATCATCCACCAGACTGGTTCTCTTATCACACAAGGTGGGGACCATCCTGTCAGCATGAAACTGTCTCTTCTATTTTAAAATGTAGGTTCCATGTTCCCCCTGATCTCACATTACATATGGGTATAAATAAAACTTGTTAATGAGCAACAAAAAGGGAGAAGAGTGTGAAAACTCAAGGGTGGGTATTCAATATGGCTCACAAGGGAAGTTCAAAACAGGACCTAGCACGTGCAGGGGTTCTCCAACATGTAGAACACACTGTCTCGCTCTGTCCTCATGACAGGTGTCGCCGCTGGTAGACAAGAAAATTAGATCTAGGGTACATTAAGACCCAGGGTGTCCTCCTCCACCATCCCCCGAACTAATAACTGGAAAGCACACATATTATCATGATAGTTAGCATTACTGGCTATCTTAGGACACAAGATGGGGAAGATGACATGGTTGGATCTAGGGGATCAATCAGAACTCTTTCTGTGCCCAGGTTCAACTTTCCTCTGATGTGTTAAGCTGTGGTCACCATCGGGCTCAGGCTCAGGACTGCAGAGGCTTCAATTTTAATCTTCCCAGACTCAGTTGTACTGGACATGAGAATGCTTCTTCAACACTGGACTGGAAACTCTAGTATTGAATCTCACTGTATTAGATTGACCCAAGGTAACTGAACAACAGACCCTGAGGCAGTTTAAAGAAAACAGTTAATATTCAGATATGTATGTTGCAGAAAAAGTAAATTCTAACCCCTGACTTATGTGTATATGTTAAAAAATAAAGCCTGCAGGATCACTGCCACCATTTATGAGATATTCCTCATGTGCCTGATGAATCCAGATATTTACAGTCATTGGTGCTGACCGTGGGAACTCCTAAGCAGACAGAAGATCATCTCTGCAGCCGAATAGGTCTTAATCATGCAGCAAGGACAACTATACATCTTAATTTGCATTTATATGGTAATGTATTTTTCTAGCACATTTTCTTAAAAGCATATTTGGATTGGAAAAGAACTAACATTTATCAAGCATTTACTCACAGGCAGAATAGCAGAATGCAGGTACTTTCTATTCTATTAACTTTTTATTAGTTTTCTTTAAGTTAGCATTCGAAGAAATGGGTTTCATTTGGGCATTTTCATCCAAACTTTGCTTGTATTTGTCTTCTTTCCCACCTCTCTCCCCATCCCATGATCCTCTCTTGCTTCCTGCTCCATAGCTCCCTTTCTGCTTCCATGTCACATGTATTTCATTTGCTTCTCCTCTTCATCTTCTTAGCTCATGATCTGTTCTTTCCCTTTCTCCGTCCCCATTCTAGTTCATGGCCACTGCCCCCCCTCATGTCCATCTTTTGCACATGAAATAAAACCCATTCTGCCTCTTAATCAATGCATCTGTTTTTGTGACAGTATCACACATGGCACCTGGAGGATCTCTGTGGCTCTGTAGTAGTTTAAAGTCAGGTATGGTGATGCCTCCAACATAGTTTTCCCCTTACAATTGCTTTGGGTATTTGGAGACTTTCATGTTTTCATAAAACTTTAGGAATCTTTTTCTAGGTCTGTGAAGAACGTGCCTGGAGTTTTGCTGGTGATTACATCGAATCTGCAGATTACTTTCCATCCGATAGCCATGCTCGCTCTATCCTTCCAGTGTGTGAGCCTGGATGGGTTTCCCGTTGTCTAATAGTCTTTGCTTTCTCTTCTCGGTGTCTTAAAGTTCTAACTATAGAAGTCTCTCTATTTCTTGGTTAGGTTTATTGGTCATTTTATTACTGTCTGTGAAGCTACTATGAGTGGGATATTTTCCCAATTTCATTCTTGGCAAGTTTCTAACATTAATAGAAAAGCTGCTGTATTTTACACCTTAAGTTCTATATCCTGATGCTTTGCTGAAAATGGTTTACAAATATAAGAGTTATTTGAGGAAATCTTTAGGGACTTTTAAGTATAGGACCATGCTCTCTCTAAATAGGGATAATTTGACACTTCTTTTGCTATTTTATACTCCCCTTTACATTATATAAGTGATTTAATTAACATTAGTTGCATGTAGTTACTTAAGATTAAGAATCAAAATAAATAAAATGAAGATAAATTCAGTTCCTCAGTTGCTTAGACTCCATTTCAAGTACCAAGTGACCATGTGCCAATGGCTGATGTGCTAGGACCAATGGAAAATACTTCTGGCCTCATACAATGCCCCATTGGGTTCCTCTGAATGCCTGCCTCAAGCTTTGAATTTTTAAAAGAATTATCTAGAAATATTAGATCCTATAAAATAACAGAATTAAGGAACAACCAGTCCAGCATGTAGTGTTTTCTAAAACAGTCGTTCTCAGCCTTCCTAGTGCTGGGACACTTAAATACAGTTCCTCATGTTGTCATGATCCCAACCACATTACTTCTTCATCACTGTAATTTTGCTAATGTTATGAATTGTAATGTAAATATTTGATATGAGACTCAAAAGGGGTCTCGAGCCACAGGTTGAGAACTACTGACTGTTCCATGCTTAGAATAGTCAATGTCATGGAAGATAAAAGATAGCAGTATAGGAGTGTGTTCTAGATATTTAGAAGTCTAAGTGACCTGGCTAGTTTTATGTCAACTTGATATAAGCTAGAGTTATCTGAAAGGAGGGAACCTGGATTGAGAAAAATGCTTCTATAAGATCCATCTGTAAGGCATTTTCTTAATTAGTGATTGATAGGGGATAGCCCAACCCATTGTAGATGGTGTCATCCCTGGGCTATTGGTCCTGGGTTCTATAAGAAAGTAGGCTGAGCAAGCCATGATGAGGAAGCCAGCTAGTAGTATCCCTCCATGGCCTCTGCATCAGCCCCTGCCCTGCTTCAGTCCCTGCCCTTACTGCTTTTGATGAGAATTGCTATTTAGACTGCCCTTTCCTCCCGAGTTGCTTTTGGTCATGGGTTTCATCACAGCAATAGTAACCCCAAGACAGCAAGAGAACTAACACCTAAACATAGTACTTGGCCCAGTCCAAGTAAATACACTCTGCCTGCTGGCTTGAGTCTACTTGCTAACCCGTCACGACCTAGTATCACCCGAAATGAGCAGTCTAAGCTGAGGAACTGTCTGGATCAGGCTGGACTGTGA
Organism: Microtus oregoni; assembly: GCF_018167655.1. Lineage (NCBI taxonomy): Eukaryota > Metazoa > Chordata > Mammalia > Rodentia > Cricetidae > Microtus > Microtus oregoni. The sequence goes on along the minus strand of NW_024544728.1, from coordinate 2,789,714 downwards.
ACATGTGTCTCTCTCTGTGTGGGGGACATTGTCTTGCTTAGTAATTAGGTAGGAAGACTCCCCTTAAATGAAGGTAGCACTGTTCCACGGGCAGGGCCCTGAACTAAGCAAGAGAACAGAGAGCTAGCTGAGCACCACAGCAGCCAGCAGCCAGCATGGGTGCATTCCTTTCTCTGTGCTTTTGACTGTGAAGGTAGCGTCACCAACTTTCTCAAGAGCCTGCCTTTGTGATGTCCCCGCAATGATGGGCCACAACCAGAAACTACACACTAAAACAAGCCTCCCCCTGTTCTATTGCTTCTGGCCAGAATGCTTTACCATAGCATCGGAAATGAAACTAGAACAGATACTTAAATTTGTCTCAACGAGGAAATTTGAAAATGCACCATCATATGATGCTATGGAGTTATCAATTTGGTAATGTTTGTTAAAAATATAATGGTTTTGCTGTAAGAGAACAATCCAGTTTCTGGATATCTATACTGAAGCATCTAGGTGTGAAATATTTTGATGTTTCAAATCTAATTTGGAAGGGCATAATAGAAAATATAGAGAGAAACAGGGTGATGATAGTCCAATGTAAATAATTGTTAAGTCTAAATGTTTCTAATTTTAGGACAAGCATTTCTCCTTTGAAAAGATATTTTGGAGAACTCATGTTTTAAAAATGAGTTTTGACTTCAGTATCACACCTAGAAAACACTTTCTCAAACATGGATTTAAGAAATAGTCGCTGAGCTTATCTTCAAGTGTTTTTAAAAGATACATTTTATTTCTAACTATGTGTAGTTTATCTGTGTAGAAATACATACATGTGAATCCAGATGCCCTCAGAGGCCAGATAAGGGCATCGAACCCCCTGGAGCTGGAGTAACAGGTAGTTGTGGGCAGCACAGTGTGCATGCCGGGAACTGAACTCTGGTCCTCTGCAGGTGCTCTTAGCCTTCGGGCCATCTTCCCATGCCTTCTTCCGGTATTTTTAATGGGTTATTTCTTTCACTACTAAAATATTTCATCTATTTGAAGTTTGTTTTGATGTTAATGTATGAAATCATGACCACTCATACTTCTTACTTATTAACTAATTATATTTTGAGGCAGGGCATCCTGATGTCATGGGCTAGCCTGGAACTCATGGCCCTTCTGACACAGCCTCTAGTGTGAGATCACAGGTGTGTACCCCACTCCAACGTACTTTTCTCTTACCTAGTTAGACCATAGTGGACATTTTCAATGTGATCCTTTGAATTCATTCACTGTTTGTTTGTTTTTTCTTGAGCGAGTCCCTGGTTTTCATTTGGAGATGCAGACCATCCCCTTTCTTGTTATATGTGGGGTTTTTACTTATGTTGTTTCTTTGTAATACAGAAGCAGACAGTTATAAGTTTGCTATTCTTTCCCTTGTTCTTGGCCAGGATGCAGTCTTGTCTGGGTGGTAGGAGCTGAGGTTGAGATCGCAAAGCCTCGAGCGGCCATGTCCACATGGGTCATCAGATCCTGCTTAAAGGATGGACAAGAGTTGGGAGGATTCAGTTCTGCTCAACATATGTGTCACTGTGAAATGGGAACCAAATCTGCACGTCTACTATTGTCTTGCAACAAGGGACAGTTCTATGTTAGAACATGCTTCAGTCACAGTACAGAAAAGAATACCCAAAACATCCCGGGTGTTTCGAGCAAAGAATGCGATACAAAACCCTAGAAGCTTCCATAGTAAGGACTGAAGGAAGGCGAGTTGAGTCGACCACTGAATTTTTAGTGTGCCACTTGCAAAAATTTGAGAGTCTGTGTGTTCCAGAGCTGGGAACATGAAAACAACGGACTCGACTTGGGGAACTCTGTGCCTCCAGGTGTTTGGAAAGGCAAGAGTCAGAGCCATTGCAGAGACCTAGGAGACCCAGGCTGTGTCTTCTATTGCTGCCAGAGAAAGAACCTATCCCTCTGATTGCTTTCAAAAGCTGTGTGAGTTTATCTGTCGAATGTAGCCTAATCATGGGGGCGAAGGCGGGAGGAAGCTTCACAGGTTTTTTTTTTAGCCTCTGCAATGTGGGAAACAGGAAGAATTTATGAAATCAGGTGTCAATAGACAGATCTGACAGTAAAAGTGAACACTATTCAAATGTTTATTTATTTGAAACTTTTTTTGTGTGTTTGCTGAGGATCAAAGCCAGGACCTTGTATACACTGGTCAAGTGTTTCACCACTGAACTATATCTCTGCCTTCCCCTTTCATTTTAAGGATGTAACTGTTTTCTTAAAGTCTTGAGTATGAACTATATATTCTTTAGGAAAAGATAATTGTAAGACTTTTGGTGATGAAAACCATCTGAAGCTCCTAGCCGTGTTTGTCACAAGGGATTGGTTCCAGCTGCTAGCTCATAGGAATCAATGGCCTCTCACATTGTCTGACCCAGCAGAACTTCTCCACTGAAGGACAGTTAGCCTGAGGGCTGCCCAGGGCTGCAGAGCAGGCCTGGCCAACCAGAGCAGCCTTGCTGAGGCTCCAGTCCCCTTGCTTACCCTAGCATACATATAAGAAAATTCATCCTTATCTTAGTGTATTCTGAAAAAGGCTGAAAAACACTGCATTTTTGGCATAGGAGCCTTTTGTCATTTTAATGGGAATAGCATTCCAGAGCACGAAGTCTCCCAAGTGAATTAATACCTGGTAAGGGTCAAGAAAGGCTTTTCCTGGGCTGTCGCTCTTCTCTTGTGTGGACACAAGGTGCCCACAGAAGGCAGTAACTCACAGGGTATAATAGAGTTAACACCCCAGAGGATAATGTTAGGTAAATAACAAAGAGAGTTGACATAAATTTCCTTGGACTTCTGGAAAAGTTAGAGACTTGATTAATTCTTTACCTGTAGCTTCTCTTCCCCTTTCTTTGTTTTTATAGCAGGAGTGAGCTCATAATTACAGTCGGGGAGAAGATCTTGCTTCTGCTGAGGGCTGTATTTGGACAACTCTGTGGTTTGCGCATTAAGTGAATTAAGTAAATTCATGCTCTGGGGACTCCAAACTTAAAAGTAGTTTCTTTCTCAGAAAAAAAAAATAATTTCCTAATGGAAAATAAAAATCCTCTACTGAGTTATAAAACTTTAGCTTCAAGTATGTTCATTGTAGTTGAGAATGATGATGCATTTGGGCATCTCCTGGTACCTGAGATGCATCAGTAAGCACAGTAGACACAGGTCCTTCTTGGGGAGCTTATGGTCTAGCCAGGGCGAGACAGTGACCAGACGATACATGTGATGAATAGGTAAATCGTGTAGGATGTCAGGAGGTGGAAAGGGACACAGAAAAAGAAGGAGAAAGAAAATAAAAAGTAGGGCACGGAAGAGAGAATGAAATTGTGCTGGGAAAGGTGGGATTGGCTGTAAATAGAGAAGAGCATTGAGAAAATGGGTGATGTAGGGTGGGCCTTAAATGACCCCCACAGGTATGTGATGAGGATTTGGTCACCCATATAGCCTTCTCCAGAGGTATGGCCTTTTGGATGAGGAATCAACCCATGAATTCAGAACCTGATTGGTTTGTGAGAAAGACTTTGTCAAGGAAGCGAGCTTTTCCCTCTGCCACAAAGTGAGCAACTCTGCTCTTCATGCTTCTCTGTTACGATGCTCTGAATTACCTTAGGCCTAGACACGTTAGAGTGTTCTCTGTCATGATGCTCTGAATTACCTCAGGCCTAGACACGTTAGAGTGTTCTCTGTCATGATGCTCTGAATTACCTCAGGCCTAGACATAGTAGGGGGCAAGTGGACCAAAACCTCAGAAAGCACAAGCCAAAACAAACCACTCTTCCTTTGTGTTGATCTATTTCATGGAAAACGTCAGGTGACAGACTTCATTTTCCAGGTAGAGAACAGCAAGAGCTCAAAGGAGAAGAGTGCACTGTGTATGTATACACATACACACATATATAAATCTTTTATTATTCATTTTATGTCCTGGCTGTAGTTTCTCCTCCCTCTTCTCCTCTCAGCTCCTCCCCACCTCTGTTTCCACCTCCCCCAATCCACTCCTCCTCCATTTCTGTTTAGGAAAGGGCAGGTTTAGGAAAGGGCAGGTATCAACAAAACTTGGCATATCAAGTTGCAGTAAGACTAAGCACCTCCCCAAGTATTAAGGCTGGGTAAGGTGAGCCCGTATGGGCAAGGGTTCCAAAAGGCAGTAAAAGAGCTAGAGACAGCCCTTGTTCCCTGAGTCCCACAAGAGGACCACGATACACAACTGTAACACATATGTAGAGTGTCTAGGTCGGTCCCGGACAAACACGGTATATACTCACTCATAAATGTATATTAACTGTAAGACAAGGGATAATTATGCTACCATCCACAGACCCAGAGAGACTAGGTAACAAGGAGGGTTCATGGCAGGGACACCTGGATCTCCCTGGGAAGAGAAAATAGAAGCGATTTTGTGACTCAGGAGCTTATGGGTATAAAAGCTCCTGAAGCATCCTAAACACTTTCAGGGTTGAAAAAGTTAGGGCCAGTGAGATGATTCAGTGGGTAAAGGCGCTGGGGCTCACACAGTGGAAGAAGAGAGACAATTCTGTCACCTGGCTCGGGTTTGATGGATGGCCCCACCCTAGGGGCTGTGCATCTTTTTCTTCTTCGTTTCACCCCCCTCCTCTTCTCTCTCTCAAAGTCCTCCTTTCTACTTTCTTTCAGAGTGGAGTGGTCCTGGAGGAAGGATGAGGGAGGGGATAGAATCTCCTGATTGGTCACAGGTTCTGTGGTCCTCGCTGGATGGGGAGTCCCGTCTGTGGCAGCTGTCTGGAGGACAGTGTCTAGGTAGGTCTTCCAGGAGTCCCATTTGCCCCACTGCCTTTTCAGGTTTCCCTGCCCCTCTGTTAGCAGGTAGCACTGTGGATAGAAAAGTAACAAGATTTCTTCAACCCAGATACATCCAAAGGTGTATATGTCTCTCTAAGGAAACACAAACTCTTGTCTCATCAAATAGTGCAGTTAAAAACACCACACTGTCTCTTTCCGACAGCCTCCCTTCTGTTCAAATGCATAGATAGGGTGGGGAAGGGAGATATCTGCTCCTCTAAATGAGCAGACATGTACAGCTGGAGATGCCAGCACCAGTGCCCAGCCTGCACCCCTCATCACGGCTTCTTTTCCTTCCCCCATTGTTACCTGTCGTAGGGAAGGAAGAAATATTCCCCCTCTTTCTTGTATTGGGGAAGAAAAGGCCTTCAGGTAGATAACAACTTCTCCATAGCTGGAATTCTGAGGACTCTTCGGATTCCTTAGATCTTCCCTACAGGAGCAAAGATAAGGTTGTGCCAGGGCAGCGCCAGTGCTTGCTGGCACTAAGAGGGCTGTTTTCTCATGTCTTTCAGTAAGTTCAGAAAGGGTTGAGTTTGGAGTGACTCCCAGTACAAGGACCACTCACCGTCCTTGGCTTTGCGATGATGGCTGGAGTTTCCAAAGAACTAGAAAGTCCCCTTTACTCTCCTGTGCTGATAGCAAGTGCCCCAGCTGATTCCCAGTCCGGTGGTCACAGGTCAGGGCTTTCTTCAGTATCTTACAGGTGGCTCAGCATCCATTTCCTCTTCCCAAAGGGACTCTTGTTTTCTTTGGGAGCATTTCCTCTCCCTACTTGTCTGTGCTCTTGAAGAAATCAAGTACAGGCGTCTGCCCCATTGTAGATGCTTGAAGACTTGAAGAACCAAATTGTTTTTGTTTTCCCAGGACATTCAGGATATAATGTGAAACCCTGGCTCGGTCAGATAAATTGCCTCTCCTGTGACTTTGATCTTGAAAGCTCGAAGAGAGAACTGAGAAAAGAAACGGTTCAAGTTCATTAATGTCAGCAGGCACAGACTGCGCAGCCTGTTTCTGTTCCGAGGTCACGGCTTTGATGTTTCTTTCTGGTCCTCCAGAGATGTCCTTGCTTTGTCCCACAACTGCCTCTTCTTCTGGAATCCTTCAATCATCTCCCTTGGATTTGTTTCTATTCAGTCAGACAGAGCTGGCCTCTGTTACTGAGAAACAAGAACCCTGCCTGTCACAGGAAGTATTCATATTGCAGACTAAGGGAGATGATGCCACGGGAACTATTTTTCTTTCTTTCTTTCTTTCTTTCTTTCTTTCTTTCTTTCTGTTACACATGTCATTGTCATAGAGACCCTCAAACATTTTCTATATGCTTTTTACATCAATGTCCTCATTATGCAGAATACTTAGGCTTATTTAGTACAAATTGAAATGATCTATGGTGTCGAACATGGTGATACAGAACACCAATAACAAGAAGGCCTCTTTCCCTTCCCTCTGCCGTGTCTTAGTCTTGGAGACAGAATGGGAGAAAGAACACATTTCTTTTTAACTACTCCCAATGATGTTGCCACTCTGCAAGAAGTCAACTTTTGCAAGACTATCCCAGATAGGCATGCTGTCTGTCCAGGGATGCCTGACACAGTATCACACCCAGACACACACCAACTGCCAGTCTGGATACACTCAAAACTCATCGACATAAGTGAGTATTGGAAGAGACTGGAACTTTGCAACTTAGGTTGCAGTTTTAGGAGCAGAGGCATCTTTCTAGGAGTTTGATAAATGCAGGCCCCTCCCCAGATACAGAATTGGAATCATATATTTAAAGTTGTTAGTTGATTAACAAGCATATTAAAATTTGAGAACCATTTGTGGAGGGAAGCATCTTGGAACATTGTGATAGAGTAAGGATTGTTTCATGAAATTGTTTCTAATTATATGCACAGGATATTACAAATTTGGTTATGATGATAAATGTATTTCTTGCCACGGATTGCATTAATTTTGTTTAAAGCAGTGAGCTAGAGGAAATGGCTACATCTAGGTGGGATTCTATTGTCCCTCTTTATAAGAATACTAGGATTCACTCACCACTGTGGCGATGAAGGCATGCTGCCACGATGGAGACAGACATCTCCCTTAACCCATAGGACCAGGCTCACGAGCTATAGATGTGATTTTCTTGTGCACTGTTTTATACTTCTGTCTCTTCCAATGCCTTTAAAAAGAAAAATCCTTTTAAAAACCAAAGCAAGACAACAATGTGAGGGAAATCCTTTTAAAAAACAAAAGAAAGCAACAATAAAAAGAGAAATCCTTTAAAAAAAAAACAAAAAATATATGACAAACATCCTTAAAAGGGGAATGAACAAAAGTCTAGAACATAAAGAAAACTGTTGGTATGAAATAGTAAAGGGGACACCCACGGGCCGACCCTCCACTTTTCCAGTTCTTTCCATCCAGGGAAGATACAACCATTCCCACTTCTGCGTGAGTTTGGGCTGCAGGAAGAAGGCTATTTGTGTTTACCCTAAGAGCCTCTAAGTTCCCGAGTAAAAACTCCAAGAACACACAAACTCTACAGTGTAGGTTTTAAATGTTCCGTGGGGAAATGTTTAACTGTAGCACATGGGTGAACTTTGGAGAGCCACAGCAGGTATCAGAAGACGAGAAGGTTTTATTTTTATTTTCTATTTATTTTTTTATTGATTTTTTTATTGAGCGCTACATTTTTCTCTCAGCTCCCCTCCCTGCTGATGAGGAGGTTTTAAAGTCAAGCCTGGGGTCAGTCTTGCTCCTGTGAGTTATCAGTTTTGGGATCATGGCTAAATCAGTTGCCCTTTCTGAGTCTTCATTTTTCTATCTGTAAAACAGAAATAAAGATACATTGTTAGGACTGAATCAGACAAAAACGTGTTAAGCTTGTGCCATGTTTCTAAATATAAACTCTCTAATTCTCTTTCCTGTTACTTTTTATTTCTAATGGACTTTTTTGAAATTAAAATATAATTACATTATTTCCCTCTTCCCTTTCCTCCCTCCAAAGTCTTCCTAACCTTTGCTCCTTCTTCCAGTCATGGCCTCTTTTTCTTTAATTTATATATATGAGATATATATGTATGTGCAATTATATCCATTATATTATATATGCATATATATGCACAAATATATATAAATACAGCATTCTCAGTATGTTTTGTTACTTGTATATATTTATATATTGTTACTATATTTTAGTTTCTTAAAAAGATTTATTTATTTATTTATTAGGTATAGTGTTTTACCTGCACACCAGAAGAGAGCACCAGATCTCATTATAGGTGGTGGTGAACCACCATGTGGTTGCTGGGAATTTAACTCAGTACCTCTAGAAGAGCTGAGCTATCTCTCCAGCCCCATATGTGTGTTTTTTCAAGGCTGATCACTTTGTATTAGATAACCACTTAGGTGACTCATCTCTGGGAAAGACCATTTTTCCTAGTTTTAGCATATCTTAGTTTTCTTAGCTCTTCGTCTAGGAGTAGGATCCTGGGAATTTCTTTCTTGCACATCAGAATGTCTTCTGGTATTTTGCTTGTTTGGGTCTTGTTTAGGTACCCATATTGTTTAGGCATCATAGGCAATGCTTCCCTGTCGTTTCTAGGAGTCAAAATTTCTATGTCAAAATCTCGTAGCATCTTTGACTCTCCCAGTCCTTCTGTCCCTTCTTCTGGGATGCTCCGTGAGTCTTAGATGTAGCAGTTTTATTATAGATGTATCTACGGAGGCTAAGTACTCCACAATCCGTTGTTCTTTGCATGAGGGAGTCTGAAGTAAGAGAATCACAAAGAGTCTGAAGCCACATAGTGAGTTTCATGCTAGCCTAAGCTATAGTGTGAGGCTACTAAAAAGAAAAGGAAGAAAAAAGAAAGGATAAAAAATACGTAAGCAATAGGAAAAAATACCAATAAACTAAGGGCCAGCCCTTCTAATAGAGATTTTTTTGTGTGTTTGTTTATTTGTTTGTTTTTAAATAAACTTCCAACAACTACATTTACAAAGAACATTGCTCAGCATTATGCCAAATATAGGTAATAATTTTAGCAAATATGCACATCAACAGTATACAAAAAGTACAATTTGCAGCCAGGCAGTAGGGGCACACACCTTTAATACCAGGAGGTAGAGGTAGAGGTCGGTGAATCTCCATGAGTTTGATGCCAGCCTGGTCTACAGAGCTAGTTCCAGGACAGTCAGGGCTATATAAACAAACCCTGTCTTGAACCCCTCCCAGCAGCAAAAAGCACAATTGGCATCGACCAGGCAGGTTTTCGTTGAAGCAATAATGGAGCTAAAGGAAGACTAAACAGTTAGTACTATCAACTAGCTAACAAGGGTAAAACTTGTACATTTTATAAAATAGTAATTTTAATTGACACAGAAAAGTATTTGTCAAAACTCAGAAGTCACTCACGGTAAAACAAAGGAAGAAGTGCTAGCAAAGTATGAACTGAAGGGGACTTCCCCAGCTCACAACAGGTATTCATGAAACCTAAAACACTGTATTTAAGGATAAAAGACCACTGCTGACCTATAGCCATTCAAATGAGAATGTCCCCCACAGGCACATATGTTTGAATGTGTGGTTCCCACTTGGTGAAACTGTTTGGGAAGGGTTAGACGGTGTGGTCTTGTTGGAGAAGGTGTGTCACTGGGATGGGTGTTGAGGTTTCAGAAGCCCATGCCAGGCTGTCTCTCTCTCTCTCTCTCTCTCTCTCTCTCTCTCTCTCTCTCTCTCGTTTGTGGATCAGATGTAAGCTCTCAGCTACTGATCCAGCGCTATGTCTGCCTAACACCATGCTTCCTACCCTGATGGTCAGACACTCATCCTCTAGAACTGTAAGCAAGTCCTCAATGAAATGCTTTCTTTTATAAGTTCCTTGGCCGTGGTGTCTCTTCACAGCAATAGAACAGTGATAATGACATGACCTAAGGTATGTATAGGTCCTGGCCTAGTAACTCCTACTGTTTTTATTCAGAGGTGCTTTTGTGTCCTACCCAGCAAAATAGGTAACAAATTAAAGGTGAAAAATGGAATTTATTTGTATGTAGAAAATCTGAAAGACTCTTTTAAGATGAAAACAAAAGCAAAAACCACTGGAATTAATGAATATGTTTAATCAAGTTGAATAATATGAAGCTACCCCCAACAGTTATTTCTTTGTACCAGCCATAAACAATTGGAAATTAGAATTCCAAAATATTTTTGTTTACAATAGCATCACAAATGGCTAAATTACTTCCGAATATATTTTAAAAGATATGCAAATTCCCCATGCCGAAAGCTATAAAATATTCATGAGAGGAATTAAAGAGTACATGAGTTAATGAAGATATAGATGTTTGTAGGTTGGAGGATTCAGTGTCAATCATATAGCAATTCTCCTTAAGTTGACCAGTGAGCAAACAACAGAAGGAAAAGAAATTGTTCTGTTGGTTCAAGGCACTCTCAGCTTTAAAAACAGTTTTTAAAACAGCGACAAGGTAACTCTGAAGTTCACATGGAAAATATAAACTAATAGGCCCCCCCAAAAAAGTAGGAGACCTGTACAAAGTTAGAAACAAAAGGGAATAAAGTGTGAAGACTTACTTTACTTAAACTAGATGGCCATCAACATTTATTAAATAGGGAAACCATTTGCGGTGTTATCCGTACAACTGAACAGAACTCAGGACTAAAAAAGAGACAAAGTTTGCATTTGGGTAACATAGGTAATGAATTTTAAGACATGTTGAGTGAAGGAAGTCAGACACAGAGTCCGTACCATGTACTGCCACATGCATGCAATACTAGAAAAGATGCATACAATATGTCGCTAAGGGAAATCATTCAGAGGGGCTGGCAAGATGGTTCAGGAAGTAAAGCTGCTTGTTGCCAAGCCTGATGACCCAAACCTGTTTCCCTGGGCACACCTGGAGGAAGGAGAGAGCAGGCTTTGACAGGTTGTCGCTGACCACCACCCAACACCCCCAACTGCAACCAGATACAGAAAAAGACAATAAAACTTTAAAGAAGACCTCACTGGACAAAACAGAGGGGAATCTGGAAGTTAACTTTTGGGGTAGGATGGGATGGTATGGAATTATTGGTGTTCTCACTTGTTAATGGCTACCCAGATGTTCATATTGTTCAAAACACACCAACTTGCACACCAAACACCGACCAATAGGCTGAACGCACATTTAAACTGATAGAAACAGAAAGAAAGTGGAATAGTAGACTTTTATTTTTTAAAGTCAAGCTTTGGGGAATAAACGGTATGAACTGGTATTAGTTTGAAAGCTGTAGAAAACTGCCATATGCATAAGTCACTTCGAGGCCTATTTGTCCTGATTTCAGAGTTCATATTCTGGCCAAGGAAAGTCTGTGGGCCCTAGCGCCATCAGGGCCTACTTGTGAGCAGGGCTCCAATGACCTTCCCATCCGAACTATAGGGCTTGCCGCAAAGGCACTATCTTCCAAAGATAGTCAACACCTAGTTAACCAGCTAGACAGACAGAGATGGCAGAGAGACAACGTACGGGCAAGCAACCGGTCAGCTTAAAGATAAGTAAAGATACTATTTCCAGAGCCCAACTATGATACCCAGTCAACCAGACAGACAGATAGACAGACAGATAGCTCACAACAAACGGTCCTCGCCAGTGATTCCAGGGAACTGCAAAGACGATGGGGGCAGGTGCGGTTTGAGCATTTTCACTTTGCCTCAGGAAATAAGAGTGTTCTTTCATTTCCGTATGAATTTACTGAACACAATCTGGAGTCCGGATTATTTGCGAAGAAGAAAAACTCGGTGCGCCTGTAAACTTGGAGGCTTTTCTGGAAAGAGCATCTGTTACACCAGAAAGAGAAACCTGGAGGAGAGACTTGTCTGGCTATCTGGGGTTGAGAATGGGACCCTCGGCCGCGTTCCTGTGTGTTTGGAAGTGAGTAGAATAAAGAAACTCCTGCCTAACAGCTAGAAAGCTTTGTCTGGTTCGGGGTTGTCCTGTCGTGAAGGAATTCTTCAGTCTGGAGGGGAAGTGGGAGGTGGAGCCGGCTTGTTCGGGTCTACCCCCCCCCCCCCCCCCCCCCCGTCACCCGGGCCTCCTGGGCGGTCGGCAGAGGGAGCTATTCCCCAAGAAATCGTGGAGCGGGGACCTGGCAGCGACCCGGCGGGAGTTCGGTGATGGGGAAGCTGTCCCTCCGCCCGCCCCGCAAAGCTGGCGGGTCACCCTCCAATCGCCTCCCTCTTCCCTCACCACCTTCGCAGCCACTTAGCTGCGGCTCAATGCACCGTGGCCTGGCCTAGTCCCCATCCCTTCTCGGTCCCACTTTTGCGCTTTTGCACATGGGGGGACGCTCTGTCCTGTCCACTTGGCGGGCGCTAACCCTGTCCCCCATATCCTTGTAGAGAGTCTTGTCCCCCCCCCCCCCCGCCCCCCGGAGTACTTTGTCGCGGGGTTAGCACCGGCACCGTGTCGGGCACCGCACTACGCTATAACTCTCTCAAGTCCCGCGGTGACTCCAAGTTTGCTAACTTCGTGTTTGGGTCACTGAAGGGGTTCCAGGAGTCCGGCCAGAAGGAGACTTCAGGTTTGGAGGGATTGCGAGCGAGCGACACCCCTCCCTCCTCCCCAGAGGCCACTGTCCCGGAGGCAGCAGCTGCAGCAGCGGCAACTGCTCGCATCCCAGTCCGGCTCCGGTTACTGCTTTCCTCCTCCAGCATCTCCAGACAGACAGGGAAAACCTTGTTCAAGTTTGCTGCAGGACCCGGTCTGTGTGCGAAACTGGGGCTCGAGGACTGGAACCCCTTCCCCGAGCCCCCATCTTCCGAACCTAAACAAGGGACACAAACATCGTTTTCTCCTGGGACTCTGCTTGGAGGCCAGCGGCGCTGTTGAGAACAGATTTTGAATCTGGGCTGGAGTGGGTGAAGACCAGTGGAAAACAGGTTGTGCTGCCAATCACAGCATCTCGGGACCCGGTAAGAGTTAAACAAACTCAACTCTGGAGGCCATTGGGCTTGGAGATTGCTGGGAGGCTTCTTTGGGGCTGGAGGGCACGTCTCCCTTTAACCAGGGTACCTTGGTGCAAGGGAAGCGGGACACGGATGGTTTGTCTGCTTCCAGGGATTTATTGACATTGTTTGTGTTTGGTGTTGTTATTTGGGACTCCAGGGATGATCTCCTCGTTATGCATTTTATTTTGTGTGTTTTGTGCCTCTGTGTTGCTTTGCCTGTGTTTGCTCACGTTGATTGTGACATTGGGTGGAGGGGTGCAGGGAGATTTGGGGGACATCGGAGAGTGAAATCATCGTTGGCCTGGCCTTCCTCTGAGGTCTCCCTTATCCTGCTCTGGCTTCTTGGTTTCCTAACTTTTCTTTCTTTAGGACTTGATATTCAGATTGTATTTGTGGGCTGGGGCTCTCTTCCTGCCTTTAGGGGTGCTGGGGTTCAGGCAGATTCACAGACCTTTGGGTCCTTGTTTCTTGGGGGGACGCTGACAGGGACACCTATTTATTTGAGTGAACTGTGCCCCCGTGGGCCATTTTCTTTTAAATCTCTTCACTCTAGGAACTTCACACACCCGGCTTGGGACTTTTTGTCTTCATTTTTCTTTCTGCAAGTATTTTCCTGAATAACCTACTGAACAGAAACAGGGGAAGCGTGTTTGCTGCTTCTTTCACACAGAACCTCACTCGAATCCCCACAGCTTTTAAAGAGACAGTGAAAGCCTGGAATTTTCTAGGCCTGAATGAGGCACCATTTCTGCGTTTGGAGCAATAATAGCCACGCTGTGCCTGGGCAGACAATGACATCTTTGGTTCCTTTATGCCAGGTCTTACTTTGTATATAGTATTCTCAGATAAAACCCCGCATTCCTGTTCCTTACGGATAAAAAGAGCAAGCCACACTGCATTCCCCAGAAATGCCATCAGCCTGACTGGCATGCTCCAAGGAGTCAGCTTACACCCTGCTTTTGGTTTGCTTACAAGGCCAAGGAACTCCCTGGGTAAACTGCTAGGATCAAGTGATCTGGGTTCAAGGCTCCATTCTGCTACTTGGCAATTGTGTGGTTTGTTGTAGCTTACTAACACACCTGTATGCCTGTCTATAAAATTAAGGTGAAATAATAGTGTTCACTCTAGAGCTAAAAAAGTTAGTGCATGGGAAGCCCTAATAAGCTCCACCCAGAGGAGGGGTTGGCTATTATTATTATTTTATTATTATTATTATTATTATTTTATTGAGTCAGCATTAGTGGTTGTGTTGCTTTTATTCTCCCTTTTGTTGGCTATCGGCAAGTACTAGTTGGCGCTTTTATTGAGAAGGACTTTGAAGGCTGATCTCATCTGCAGGTTTCACCGCTGCCTAGGATATGATGGGTTGCTCAGCTTGGTTCACATATGTTCTTGGCAGTCTTTTGGTAGAAAGGAAAGTGTATGTGGAGGGCTGGGATCTGAAGCTAGTTCTTGACTGGATGCCAAAGACTGTGGGAACTGACAGCCTCTACACTTCCTCTGAAACCTTTCACATTGGCATCGTTTCTTTAGCCTATGTTTAAGAGGTCAATTGTTCATTCAAACATTTATGAAGCATCTTTTATACTTCAATGGGTTTGGTACTCATTTCGTCGGTTTTATTTTCAAAATGAGTATGCGTAGTTGCTTTATGACCCTCTCTGTCCCACTTCCTTTTAAATATGACAACATTGTCTTCAAGTGGCAATAAGCCTCTATAAAGCAAATCCCGAACACTTCAGACACAAATCTCAAGGCTGATTCAGTGCACACACAAGCACATAGCACTGAGTCTTTCAATACAGTTTTCAGTGTGGCCCCAGGCAGGTTGCTCCTCTCTTTGACATCACTTTTATGGTGTGAGTTTGTGCGAGTCGGGGGAGGTAGAGAAAGGGCTTGGGTATGGCTTCCAGTTCTAAAAGCCTTCCTATTGGTAGCCTTACTTCATTGCTGGCTGTGTTTTACACCCCTTTCCCACTTTCAACATTTGTTTGGGGTGCATGAGTTATGTAACGTCCATATTTGCAGGCTAACTAATGATAAATAGAAAGGGGGATACATTAATCCCACTTGTATTCCATCAGCTGCCTTCACACTCTGGGGTACATCAGAAGCATGAAGGGAATTTGTTTAAAAATATTAGATTTTTTTTGCCATGAGAAATTACCAACACTTGTTCATCTTTTTAAAAATCTAAACAAATAACAGTTTCCTAGGATTGTAACAGTTTCCTATGATGTGTAAACCTTGGCCCCTTCATGATTCAGAAAGTCTTGGGTGAAGCTGAGCACATCCAGAGAGTCCCCAAGTGGTTGTGCTGCCAAAGAGTCACTTGCTCATTTCATGGTTGTGGATTTGCCTTCTTCTGATTGGTGCTTCAGTCTAAAATATAGATCTGGTCACATGATCCCCTTGCTTAAGCCCTTGACACATCACTAGGTGGTGATCATCAGAGTCTCATAGGGGCTTGTTGAAAATGCAGTCCCCGAGTCAGGGTTGGAGGAAGACTGTGTTCTAGCACAAAGCCCACTGTCAGCCTTGTTGCTGTCCCTCAAAGACTACCTTTGTACCATCTTCTGTGCTGTTCTCTGTATTCTTGTTTCCAGCATCCCAGTCCCTGCAGATCTCATTATGTTCCCCAAAGCACTGCACCCATTCCTTTCTTCATGGCCTCGCGGTGAGGTGGTTCTTTCTGTTGGGAATGTCTGTGGCCTTCTTTTCTGTGTAAGCAATTGTCTGCTTTCTATTTATCTTTGAAAATACACTCAAATCAGACTTTCCCTCTGATCTCTCTATTTCTCCCATGAGCAGTGTGTATCACGTGAGTTGCCATTCATCTCTGTGGACAGCTTTCATAGAGCACCGGTTATGTTGTTATCTGAATGACATTCCCAGCAGGTTGGTGAGTCCTTCATCCCTTTACGAAAGACCTTACTCAAGTGGCTGGAATGTAGAAGTTATGTAATAAATGCCCCTCAAAAACTGGGAGAAGGACAAATGAATGAACAGTAGCTGGTGGTTTCCTGCCATACAAAATGTTAGGGACGATTCCTATGTATCTATTAGGAGTGATAGAGAAGTGAGCGCAGAGTTTACTGCTTGTCTGTACATGATCTATAAAGTTATTAGGGAAGAAAACACTCTGTCCCAGTGGTCCCCAACCTTCCTAAGGCTGTAACACTTTAATACAGTTCCTCATGTGGTGACCCCCAACCGTGAAATTATTTCATTGCTATTTCATCACTGTAATTTTACTATTGTTATGAATCATAATCTAAGTATCTGATATGTGATTCCCCAAGAGGGTCGTGACCCACAGGTTGAGAATGACTGATCTAGACTTTCTTAAGTGGACTTGTAAAACACAATACCGGAGTCATGCTGCATGTTCAACATCACAGTAGGTGCTAATGTATGGCAGAGAGATACAATTAGACTTTGGGATGGTCTTGTTTGTGATTCACAGTGTCCTGGTTCTGAAATGGAGATGCCAATATCAATAAAAATTAGCCGACACTGCCCCATGCTTTTCAGTGTATAAGGCTCTTTGGCATATGTGCAGTAACTAATTCAGTACTGTTTCTCACTTTCCCACAAGGATACATCCCTGAAAGCAGGTCTAAATACAGGGCTGTGTGATATGAGGGATACTGGCCAGCAAAGGCCAGAACAGGCCAGAACGCTCGCTCTACTTCTACTTTGTTGTCCAGACACGGCATCCAGCGTGTCCTCCGTTCTTGAACTTTCCTTTCTTAAGCATCATCTGCTTGGATTATTTCCTCTTCGTGTAAGCAAAAGTTAGCCCATTCAAGGTCAATTAACATCCAATTCTGTGGAAAGCTTTGCCTATTTTAGCATCCGTAATAATTTCCGCCTCTGTCTCACATTAAATTTATGAGTAAAATTCTTCTTATAATTGCCAGTTGAGTTTTTATTTTTCCTGTTTCCACTAATTTTTTTCTAAGAATGAATTATGCAAATGGCAGCAAATGCTGCAGCAGCAAAGCTGAACTCATGGCTCATGGAAACCCCACATACAGCAGATACGGAGGAATCCCATTCATGGGTGGGAGACAGTGAGCACACATACCTGCGGCTGTCCAGTTGCGAACACCGCAGTTGAATGCATTGCTGGGCTCGCCTGTTCTCGAGAAGGTGGACCGAGTATTTACTTTCAAAACTTAGTTTTAAGAATTGATGTAAGACTCACTGAGTCCTCAGGATTCACCAATCACAATGCTTTGCCCCCAGTGACCTCTTTCTGCCTCAGCACCTCCCTGCTACATGTCCTGTCTGGACTTGTGTGAATCTGCACTCCCTCACTCGCTCATCCATCCATCCTCCAAATCTGGAACCTTTCTGTTTATCTCTTGCCCATGTGCAACACTGAAGATCAGTTTCACAATGACCATTCGTACTGCTTTTTAACATGATGTGAAGGGTTAACTCAGGGAGCTGAAAGAATTGCACAGGCTACGCATAGGAGAGCGCAATATTCACACCAGTGGTGTTTTATCTTATTGAACTTTATGTGCACGATTGTCAGCGCCACGAGGCTGCTCCTGGATGATAAATGCCATGCCCCGAGCCAGTCTGGAAGCGTGGCTGTGACACCACATCCTGTAGTTAGCACTATTAATGTCTATTGATTTCTCTCCTATTTCATTTTTAATGATTTATCCCTCCAGATAAAGAAACTATGTAAAGCATTCTAACCACCTCAATTTCCTCCTCAGAGAGCAATAAATCATTTCCCACCCCCATAAGACAAGGGAAATAGAATTCCAGTGTGGAGTGCCTCATCTTGCAAGGTGCGTGCACAGGATATTAGCATCTGTTAGAACCATCAGATCTTTGGGGGGGGGGCAGGAGGTCTCATTATAGGGGTGACCAAACACCGTGTCATTAATATCATACCCAACCCAGATGAACTGTGCAGATATGACCAGCTCCAAAATACAGTTGCAGGTGGTAGCTCCTATAATGGGTCTTGAACAAATTTTCTACATGCTTACTTTTTTTTTTGTTTTTCCTTGAGGCAGGGTCTCATATAGCTCAAACTGACACCAAGAGTGTACCACGGTGTTTGGATTTTACAAAAATACTTTATTTTCAATGAGGAATTGTTGACAAGACAGGACTTTGATTTTTTGCATTGAACTGGTTTGAGTTTTACTTTTTCCCTCATCATATATTTATTAGGTGTATAGTGTGAAATGATAAACATTACAGTTGTTATGAAAGAGTTAATATCTTAAAATGCTAACATATATATGTATACACACACACACACACACGTATATTCATTCAGGTAAAGTTGGGTGTAGTCAGGGTCAAATAGGCAGGTCTGAGAGTGCCTCCTGGCTCATGCTAAGAAGAGGGCTGGGTGTACTCATGGGGAATGTTCTGCTAAGAGAGGATTTGCATAGATGGGGCAGAGCAGGCAGGGCAATAGGCTCAGCAAACACATCCCAGTGGGAGCAGTGATGAACCATCTCAAAGGATCGGAGAATCATTTTTAAGGCAGCTATATACGGAGTCCCAGGACTGGTCTGTCTGTCTGTCCCTCACAACACTATCTGAGTTCTAAAGGAATTTTACACATTTTACTGCCATTATTTTGTTATAGAGACCAGATGTGAGCACCCTCGTGAGAGTCACATAAAAGTTGGCTTAGAGGTCTCTCCCTGCTCGTGAGAAAGCAAGCCTGGAAGGCTCCTGCCCCTTTCCACCGTGGAGGGAGTTCACAGGAAGGGGATGGATGGCCAGGACTCACAGATTCTCTAGTGTCACCAGGGGTGGAATTTAGATTTTCTCTTGACCCGTTTAAAGATGATTTTGCCACATGATGGTATTGTCTCAGCCTGAAGCTACTTACTTACCTAAGCAGGAATGTCATTCTGTGTAGTAAAAGGCTTTGAGTCGCTGACGTTTAAGTTTTGGAGATGTGAAACAAAAGTTCATATTTTAATGTTTAAAACAAAATGTTAAAGACGATCTTTGAAATTTTTTTTTGATGGCTTGGCTGATGTATTCTGATCAAGCAGTTATGCAAACCCACACACAAACTAAAAAAAATTAAACAGAAGTTTTAAAACTTTTTGTGTGTGTATGTATGGCTGGAGAAAAAACCCAATGTGTATATCACACTAGGCAGCCATTCTGGCTCTGAGCTGCTCTCCAGCCCAACATGTTTGTGTTGTTGTTGGTGTTATTGGCAGTGATTGCGGTTTTTTTTTTTTTTTTTTTTTTTTGGTTCGTTCTGCCTTTGGAAGCTGGCCTGGTTTGTCACTTTCTAATGATCTCAGTCTCTGTGGCCTGCCCTAGCATCCTTCCACTCTTCCCACCCAGTCGCTTTCTCTAAAAGTCCCATGATCTTCTGGACCGCCATTAGTGTGTTGAGTGTCCCTGTCTCCTTGCCCACATTCTTTGGTATCCTCATCTTTGCATCTTTTGCCTTCTGTACTAAGATTTATAACCTCAACACTCAACGTAAAGCCCTGTCATTATCTTCTTGCCTCTGGTTCATCCCTTAAACAGATGCACAAATGCCATTGGTGAGGTTGGAAGTGCTTGACACATCTATTCAGCCCATGTTCCTATACTTCAGAGGCTTAAGAACAATCTGCAGAACTGACGGCCCTTGGGATTTCAATTTGGTAGGTGTGCCGGACCTGGGAATGTACATTCTCAGCAAGACAGGATGGTGCAAATGGCCTAGGGATGCACTAGAATTCTTGTTTGGGGTTACAGTGCCCCATTCAGATAGCATGTCTACTTTTTATTCCTTTCGATTTTTAATTTCGGTGATAGCCGGAGCGGGTAGTCTGTGAGAAGCCGTGTCTTTCCTCCCGACTTGGAGGGACAATGGTCTTTATACAACACTGTTCATGTGACAAACGGAGAAAGACACCCATTGTTTGGGGATTGGCTGATGTTCCCCTTGGCTCTGGCTTTGCTGTCCGATTCAGCTTGGTAGCCCTGAGGAAGCAGACACACTTAAATCAGAGAGACAAAGAAAAGAGGTCAAGGCCTTCCACGGTTAAACCACTTGCAGCAATGTGTCAGGGGCAGGGTTTGGGAAGGGAAAATGCAATTCTGGGGAAGATTCATTCATCTGTGGCGTGAAGCTGCAGACACAGGACAAGGAAAACATAAAGTGGTTGAAACTCCAGTGTGCCTTTGCCCAAGAAAGACTTGTTTTCTACCATTGTCTCACTGATTTATCTGATGTAGGTTTTATTATTTATTTTAGAAGCCCAAAAGTTCTCCCTCCATAATAAACAAAGACATACTTCTTAGCTTCTTTCTCTAGGTTCATCAAGGACAGATATCTGGGCTAGGGCTTAACAGAATGAACAAAGACCTGAGCTCAATCCTCATCACCACACATACTGGGCTTGGTGACAAGGGCCTGTGTAAACCCAGCACACAGCAGGAGGTGGAGTCAGGAGATCAGGAGTTCAAGGTCATCTTCGGCTCCTCAGCGAGTTCCAGGACAGCCCTGGGTGGTTTATCAAACATCACCACCACCCCAAGTGTCAGTCTCAAAACCTCCCTGGATTATGACTTACCGTTTTAGAGAAAAAATTCTTGCGTAACGATCATTATTGTATCTGAAGTGTTAATAATTCCCATCCAAATTAGGATTTAATAGAGATCTTGCATTTTAGAGTTACTTTTTGAGTTCAAAATACAATTAAATTCACCAGAAAGTTATCGATATGTTTGGGAAGTTATGATACTGTTTAGATACCATCCCTTACTCCCACCTCCCAGTGTAGGATTCCCATACTGGATCGAAAGGGTTACAGACTTCCTGTAAAGAACTCATTGTGAGATCAACACCCATCCACATTCTTTGGGTCGGAAGAGGATTCAAATTCAAGGTCACATCTTTGCAAAGGTCACAGACCTTCCAACAGTCTTGTTCTTTTAGCCCGATTACCCCCTTTACGAAAAGTATGTCATTCATGCGGACTTTGCCTCTGGGTTTCTTTCAAAAGGACACTCTGTCCCTAGCTCCTGTGCATATTTGTGGGTAGCTATTCTTCTCGAGTCTTTCTTAATTTTTTTTTTCTTTTCAATTAGGCAAAGAACACAGACCTGAGGGGAGCGGAAGGGGGAAAGCCTTGCTGGATGTAATAGGTTCTCAAGAGCACATTTGTATGGAGTGTTCAGGCAGCTGCTGCCTTGGGGCCACTAGGAATCCTTTCTCCTCTGGGATGAGAGGTTTCCTGGCTGGGAACATTTGCCTTAAGTAGAATGGTCCACGGGAGAGGGCAACACACGACTTACTTCAAGTCACTTAGAGCTGCTCATTAAGTCTGTATTTGGACCTTGATTATAGATTATCATTGCAAATCCATTAAAGAAGAAGAGACAAGTGGTTTGTGGAGAGGCAAGTATCTTTATTTTCATTAGCTTTCTGCTCTCCTCTCCTGTAGTTTATCCTTTACTGAAGGGGACTCTGGTTTTGCCAGTGATACGCATGCCTTCAAAGCAGAGACAGCAAAGGGGAAACTTCACAGAGCAAAATGATCATGTTAAACACTAGCCTGATAAGTTCATTAATTTTCAACTCATTGTCATTAGGCTGGCTCTTTGGCTCTGTTGGTGTGATGTAGAGAGAGGCTGTGCCCTCAGTGCTCAGAGGGAAGGACTACTGTACTCCACTTGACCTTCCATCAAGCGAAGCGTTTGTTGAAAACAATAGGGGTGTTGCATGCTGTATCTTTGCTGTTGCTTGTTGTACGTGGTCTTTTGTTTTAGTTGTTCATCGTGTCAGCAATTCATTTTGCTGTTGTCCATGTCCCACGTGGCACATTTAATCCTAATGCTGTTTCAGGGACGGGATGTTTGTTGAGACTGTGTTTTCCATCAGAATCAATGTTCTGTCCACTGAGGACTTGGGTTCAGTCAGCTGCTGTGTATAGGGATGCGTTCAGCTTGCCAGAATTCCTGGAGTGGGTACGTTTTGATGTGTTTGCCCCCTTTTCGTGCACTTTTCTATACTTGATGAAAAGTTAAAAAATTAAAGTCCCATGTTTACTGTGGAATTAACATCCAGCAGTGATAGGGAATGGTAAACGCTGGGAACCCCAGTTGCCTCGTAATATGGATCTTGCAGTGCTGCGTGGGTAGAATTCTAACTTCCGGGAGTTAACTCTCTCACAGCAGGAAGAGCCGAGGTGTAAAACAATGGGCCCACCCAGACATTATGTTCGTCTAGGCAGCAAGTCCAGTACCTGAGAGGTCAACATGTTAGCAGCACTCTGTTCCAAACTCAAGAGGCCCCAACAGTTCTGTTATCTTTTCTTACCATCCACCATCTTCCCATTCATAGTAACCTACCATAAAAAAAAACAGGAAAAGACGATGTGGATTGTGGGTGCTTTTCTGACTCCTTAGATGACTGTTGTCACACACACACACACACACACACACACACACACACACACACGCATGCACACATGCACACATAGGCATCTCCCTCTCACCTGTCTCAATTGTCCTAGCTAAAGTCCACAGTGTTAGTGGATAAGGCAGAAGAGCATAACAGCTGCCTCTTCCCGACCCGCAGCAGTCTGTCCTCCTGTTTTCTGTTATTCATCAGTGTTAGCCTGTCTAGATCGTACCAGAAAGAGTCATTGCATTTATGGGACACGCAGCTCTGTATTTATCATATGGAATGATAGATTCAACTGGAAAAAAAATAAGGGTGATTTATTTTCCAAAGGAGGGTTTGGCCCCTTGGCTTGGACATGAATATCCCCTCTGTGAGGGATCTGAGTTTCTCTTTTGTATTCTTCATTTTGGACATTGATGTTAAAAGTTAAATATTGATTTGTGTAAACATGTGATTACAGTTGTGGGATAAAGAGGCAAGCATCTGATGGTCTTGGTCTACTCCTGGCCTTATTCGCTGTATAAAATGTGGCAATCTAGCCTGAGATTCAGTCTCTATTCCTAAAGCTGTGTGACCTTGAGCAAATGGCAGATTTTCTCTCTGAGTACCTGTCCATGACCTGTGACATGATAATAGTATGCAACTCAGTTCCGTGTAGCACAGTGGTAGGTGCACAGTAAGCATCCACTATCCACCCACTCTCATCATGATTCAGCACCAGGTCGTATGAAAGCAAGGAAGAATAATGAACACATCCAGGAATTAGATGGGCTTATGCATCAAATGGGCAACTCATTAAGGTGCTGAAATCAGATTCCAATAGTTATTACAGAATTTGAAATGTGTAGTCTCTGATATAAATGGAAACTATAAGGAATCTTAAAAATATTTTGGAGTATAAAACAGTTAAATTTATTAGTGAGCATGTATATTTAATGACAATATTTTGTTAAAAGGAAAATAATGTTGACTGTAGGATTAGACAAAGCTACTAATGAGTGACCTTACTTTAAGGTTACAGAGGATTTAAAACAGGCACTCTAAGAAAATGGTGTGTACACTTGTTCATGGAAGCATTATTTAAAATAGTCCAAACAAGCCAAGTTCCCATCATTTGAGGACCAGAGGCATGACATAGATGTACACTGGAATATTCTCCAGCCATGACAATGGACTAAAGCACAGCACATGTCCCAACATGGATGACTACAGTACATGAAGGAAGTCCTTTAATATGAAGAGTCCATACTCAAAAAGTCAATGCTTTCAGAATGTAGATTGGTGGTTTGCAAGGTTTGGGAAGGGAATAATAAATATTTGGTGTTTGCTGGAGCGATGGGAACACTCTGGAAGTGAATAGTCATAATGATGGTGGTTGTACACATGGTTAAAATTATGAGTTTTGGGTTATGTGAACTTTGACTCAATTCTTTTTTTTTACCTTTTAAAATAATAAGATGTTTTGTGTCTGAGTAAGATGTATTTGTCTTCACAGATGGAACAACCACACTAACTTCACTTCTGCTATGGGGTAACGTTTTCCTTTTTAAAAGGCATTGCAGCGTATTTATCACTTTAGGAGAGATGAGGGAACGGGTAACAGGCAGCAAACAAACCTACCTCAGATCCCTGAATTTAGTGACTAGACAAAAGTTTTTGGAAGGGACAAAACTTCAAAAGCTATGAGCATTATACCATAGAATGTAGGGAAAGAGAATTGCTTCTAGTAGAAATGTATGCGACTGTGTGTGTGTGTGGGGAGGGCAGGCAAGGGCAGACAGGCAGAGGGCAGCAGCAGAATGGAGTGTTTATATGATCAAGTATTGAGAAATAAACATGGAAGTGTACAATGGAGACAAGGACAGAGGTTTGAGAAGTTGTTTGCTAATGTTTAAACTCACCGTGCAGTAGACTGCAAAGGTTTATTGTTGCTGCTAAGAGTATCAAGTGAAATTGTGGGTGACAATAATGAGACTTCACCAAATCTACATAAACAAGTTTATAAATAATTTAATCATTTTTAAGTGAAGGATGTGATGTGTGTGTGTGGTATGTGTGTTGGTACATGCTGTGTAGGCCAGGAAAATATCCAGTGTTGTTCCTCAGGTGCCATCCCCCTGTTATTGAGACCATGTCCCTCACTGGACTGCAGCTTGCCGAGTAGGCTCACCTGACTGTCTCGAAGCCCTAAGGTATCTGCCTATCTCCGTCTTCCAGTGCTGGAATGCCAAGCTGCAGCGAGCACAAAGGTCCTTGTGTTCACAGATAGGCCCAAGGGAAACCAGGGATGTCAAACTTACGGGCTTGTCTCCTTGAAGAAAGAGATGTATAACCTGTTTTTTACCCAGAAGACTGGGAATGGAGGTGGCTAACAACCTAGGGAACCCCTGTACTATATGTATGGCCAGGACTTCCCCCATGCTCCCACAAATAGAACTGGAGGTGGTTGATAGCTCAGATGACTTCTGAGCTCTCTGTATGACCAAGACCACACCAGATGCCCGCATAGGCCCTTAAGATAACACATATGTAGTGCTGAGTGGTGGTGGCGCAGGCCTTTAATCCCAGCACTCAGGAGACAGAGGCAGGCGGAGCTCTGTGAGTTCGAGGTCAGCCTGGCCTACAAGAGCAAGTTTCAGGACCGGCTTCAAAGTTACAGAGAAATTGTGTCTCGAAAAACCAAAAATAAATAACAAACAAACAAACAAATACATAAATAACACATGTAGCCTATCTATCTATACAACCCATCTTCATGGAAGAAATGGCCCATACTTTGAGAAGAGTTTCAATGTAACTATGCCCCATTGTACACATGGGATTGTGTTACACCAGAAAACGTCTTTTCAAATGGTACTATACTTAAATATGCCTAAAATAAACTGCTCACGGTCAGACTCTCGACATTTGAACCAACACTGGCCACTGAATCATGTTGAACCTGACTTTCTTCTTGCCTCACGCAGACTCAACCCTCTGCCGACCGTGGTCTTTGCAGAGACCTCCCACACCAAGCATGTGCCACCATGACTGGCGTTTTCTTTCCATGGGTTTTGGGGATCAAATTCAGGTCCTCCTGCTTACAACATAAGCAGTTTACTGACTAACCTGTCTCTGCGGGCGAGTACATTTTATTTAGCACCTGTTGCCTTGCGTGCAGTTGTCTATGCTAGGGATAGGGCGATGACTTAGGCAGAGAAGCTCCTCCCTGGGAGGGTTTGCATGCTAACACATGTCGTGAGCTCTGATTGTTAACTCTACCGGGCAGTATAGTGAAAGCTTGAGGCTGGGATTGCTGTCATGGTTTAGCACATGGACTCAGAACCAATCTTCCTGGATTTGGGTCCTGGCTCGTTCCATCATTTTATTAGATGTT
This sequence comes from Microtus oregoni, assembly GCF_018167655.1. Lineage (NCBI taxonomy): Eukaryota > Metazoa > Chordata > Mammalia > Rodentia > Cricetidae > Microtus > Microtus oregoni. The sequence goes on along the minus strand of NW_024544728.1, from coordinate 2,764,087 downwards.
TACACTTAGGTCAGCCACCCAATGTCTTGGTTCTTTTATCACGTAGGTGGGAGTAACAATGTTATTTCCCTCACAGAGCTGTTATGGGGATTAACTGAGATAATAAGGGGAGAGAACTGGGCACTGCTATCCAGCAAATGCTCAGTAAGTTTGGTTTGTTTGTCTGGATTTGTTTGGTTTCTACGCAGGGATGTGAATAGGTCATTTCTGTTTTTCATTCAGCCTATTCCACAATCCTTACATAAGGGCTTCAGGCCTGAGCTCTTGTTCATGTGTCTTACTGTGTTGGGTATGAATTTGTTGAGTTAATTGGCATGCAAACCCAGCTTTTTACAATCCAGACAAACAGCAGAGTTTTTATTAACAAGCTACAGTCTTGATCTTGGCTTGGGAAGAAACTTCCAGATAATGCTCCCCCTTCACGCTGCCTGAAGAAGTTGAGTGGCCCATTCTGGCTGAGGGGTGCAGTGTTCCGTGCTCAGAGTCTGGTAGTATAAGCACAGTCTGTGCCTTGGGCTTTAGCGTGCAGTCTCCTTCCAAGACGGTCACAGCATGAATGTGTCCCCTCATCACAATTTTTACAAGCCACTGCAGCTCTTGGTGCCTCTTTCCTTTTCCATGAGTAGGGATGACTAGACGGACATCCCAGAATCTAGAAGGAAGCTTGGAGCTTATGGGAAGAGCCAGTAAACCCCGAAGGTCTTTCTCTAGCATAAATAGATTTTAGAATGCATGTTCCTTGGACACACACAATCCATGTACTTTCTGTTCTATCTGAAATGGTTAATTGTAGAGCTATGAACTGAACCATACCCTTGCCCAGGCCTCCCCACCCCCCTCACCCTCTCCAAATTTATGTTAAATCCCTAACTCTCATGGGACAATGCTTGGAGATGAGGCCTGGGTCCTGAGTGGGTAAAAGTTAAATGAAGGCTGCAGGTGGGCCCCTGATTTAGTAGGGCTGGCGCTCCGATAAGAAGATGAAGAGAGGGCTTGAGGAGATGGTTCACAGTCTGTTGTGGGCTTGCCACATAAACATGAGGACCTGAGGTCAATCCATGGAAGTCACGTGTAAAGTAAGGCTTCGGGGTATGGCACTTAAAACCACAGTACCGAGGAAGGCAGAGACAAGTGGATTCCTCAGGCTCATTGGCCAGCTGGTCTAACCTAGACAAGTGGATTCCCTGGGCTCATTGGCCAGCTGGTCTAGTCTATCTGTGACTTCCAGGAGGATGAGGAAGGCTGTCTCAAAGGACAGATAGATAGTGTCTGAGGTTGACCTTTGGCATCCGCACAGATACATATCCACACAGACGGCTTGGGAGGGTGTTCAGGAGTGAAAAGACAGGAATGTAACCTTGAAGGAGCTACAGAGGAGAAACTAGTCATACTCTAGTTCCTAGGGAGATAACTTGGAAGTGGGGGATGTGGCATCCGGAGATTGATTCCTAAGATGCCTGCATCTGATAATACATTTTTCAGTAGGGCAGATGAGTTTTTAAAGGGGGGAGGAATGATCTTAGGTGAGCCGGTCAGAGCTTGTGAGCACAAGCATGGCCCTCTTGACCTCGATGAGGACTTGTCCTTGGAATGTCAGCCCCCTGTCATTGCAGACCTTAGATAAGGTTCCTCAACCTACCCTGCTTATCCAAGTCATGAAAAGCTGAGTGTAGTCTCTCAGGAGTCTTCTAGAACCAAATAAAGAAGAGTTTCGTGTTTCTCAGATGACGAAGACAGGTCAGGTTTCAGATGTGGACAAAAGTAGGAGGGGCTTTGTGCTTGATATTTGTATCTTCCAGATAAATGATCTTTATTACAGTCACCAAATGTTTGCAGGCTCAGGATACAGTCTTTAATGTTATTGATGATCCTAACTATTTATCAGGAAGATGACTCAAAGTCATCTGCTCGTGTTCCAAGGGTGGACCATCTGTTAGAGGAAGATGAGGAAGAAGGTGTGACTCAGGATAGCCCTGACCAAATCTCTGCTGGGCTGTCCACCAGAAGTCTAAGGGCAGTGTGGACAGACGGAAGAAGTCTCAGGCTTGTTGTACTCACTGAAACTGACAAAGGATATTATCTTAGTCAGGGTTTCTGTTGCTGCAACAAAACGCCATGACCAAAAAGCAAGATGGGGAGGAAAGGGTTTATCCAACTCACACTTCCACATTCCTATTCCTCACTAAAGAAGGTCAGGTTAGGAACACAAACAGGCAAGGAACCTGGTGGCAGGAGCTGATGCAGAGGCAATGGAGGGGTGCTGCTTACTGGCTTGCTTCCCATGGCCTGCTTGGCCTGCTTTCTTGTAGAACCCAGGACCACCAGCCCAGGGATGGCACCACCCGCCATGGATTGGGCCCGTGCCCACTGATCACTAATTGAGAAAATGCCTTACAGCTGGATCTCATGGAGGAATTTCCTCAACTGAGGTTCCTTCCTCTGATGACTGTAGCTTGTGTTAAGTTGCCACACAAAACTAGCCAGTATGGATATAGAGAAAGAGGCCCTTCTCCGAGTAGGCTTAGGCCTTACACCTGGCTCAGGAGATCACAGGATATCTAATCATGAACAGAGCAGACTGGTAGAACTCACAGCATCAAGTAAGTTAGTGCATTTCCCCAGATAAACCCTTTGTCATGTCTACGCCTACTGAATGTTTTCCAAATGTGTCCCCAAGCAGGAGATATGCCGTTCTGCACTGATAATTATTGAAATCCATCTTTGTGGGTTTTCTTTTTGAGACTAGGTAGCCCTGGATGGCCTGGAATTTGCTATATAGACTAGGATAGCCTCAAATTAATAGAGATCAACTTGTCTGTGCCTTCCGTGTTGGAATTAAAGGCATGTACTACCACACTAACTCCCCCACAGGTTTATTATCATTACTGTTACTTTAAATGTATAAGCTTGTACAAAAACTTTGTTACTGCCTGTACACAGGCCTGCAAGAGGACAGACTAAATTTAGGTGCATAAATGGCTCATAACTCAGAGACATCCGCTGGTTTCGTTTAGATGCAGGTGTAGCAGTCACATGAGAACATATTGTTAATACTTTCCAGGTGTGCCTTGTCTGCATTTATGATGAAGACCCTGCGCTCTGGCTAAGACATTTATTTATATGGAAATCAACTAGTGATTCCATGCAATCTAAACAAAAGGCAGAATTGAATGACGGGGTTGATAAGCATGTAACATCCATCTTTACGTTTTTGGTGTATCTGGTTCTGAATATAGCTTTCATAGTGGGTCCATAATTATAAGTGTATTAAGCATGACATATAAAATAAATAAATGCAAATGAATGAGAAAGCAAAGGAAGAGATATTCAAGCCCTCTCTGTATTCCATAAGAAGATGCAGTGATTTAAAAAAAAATCATCTACAAGCCAAGACAAGGACTCTTGCTTGAGACAAAACCGACTGTCATTTTCACCTTCAGCTTCCAGTCCCTTCAGTCCTGGGAGACAGATGTCTGTCTGCTGTTTAAGCTCCTTGGTCTGTGGGATTTTCTCATAGCAGCCTCAGCAAACCAGCACAAGCAGAAAACGTTAAACATAATCTTTTGTGGACCTTACTAATTTTGATTATTTGAAATTAGGGAACATATGAGTAAGAAGAAAATCTAAACTAAGCCATAGTTTTAATACTCATGTCAGTGATTAACACACTGGTCCTATCGTTGATTTTAAGACAGTTTTAGCTCCATCTTGCCTCTGTCAGAACTGTTGTCAGGAGGGTAACAGATGAGAAAAGGGCCTGAAAGTTTGGATAATTGGCTTCCTAGTCATTCTTCCTTGCGATGGAGGTTGCAGTGAGATGGCGAGCCAGGACAAGCAGCCCAGGTGGCAGCAACTCACGTGGCAGGAGGCAGAGGGAGCCTCTCGTGGTGGGGAGAAGGCACCATGCTCCTGCATGATTGACACCTGTGTTTTTGCTTAGCCAAGGGTGCAGGCATGGGGAGTTCCTCAGCTGAGATGAGCCAGATGGTCGCCTTTTATTTCAGGCAAGACCAACCTGGAGCAAAGGCACTTTTCTCCTGCCATTAAAAAAACAACAAAACCAAACCAAAAGACTCGTGATGTGGAGCTCAGCCAGGCTTGGGCTGGGGAAAGAGTCTTTGCCTTTCTTTTCAGGTTGTACATAAATAATGCTTTGTAGTGCTGTTTGTGCTGTCCCCTAGGGTTGCAGCTCGATATCGCTGAGCAGTTGAATTTTTATGACAGTGTCATCTCAGAGGATACCCCTCTAAATCCCATTTTCCCCTCACCACACAATTGTCTCTGGTTGCGGCTATGGTACTGAAGTTCAAAGACCTGAAAGTGATCATCCACCGTAGCCTTTAGAATTTCTAACAAGTGTGTCTCTAAAGGACAGGGTTGGGACTTCCCTGGATTTTTTCAGAGATAGATGACAGGCGGGAGGTGGCAGCTCTCTCCAGCCAAGGAGGATTTCCAGTGGCTTGACTTAAGGAATGGCCTGCCAAGCTGGAGAATTTGGAAGAAGGTATTTTGTTTCTTGGCCGGGTTGGACCATTTGTGAAAACGAGGCCGCATAATTCAGGCCATCATGGCATGTGTGCCCATTCATTGGCGCTAAAGGAGACTTTGATGGGCTAGTGGCTAAGCATGCCTTCTCCGTTTCTTCTAAGGGTAAATTATGCCACTCCTGATAAGGATGGCAACCGAGTATTGCCAGTAGTTTTTCAGAACAAAATGTTAGCGAGTCAAGAAAGGGCCAAGGGAATTGGGTGAGATTTGCAATGAGTTCTAAGAACCAACTCTAAATTTAAATGTAAGCAGCTTCCCAAAGTCTATAGATGGGACCTATCACAAGTATAATGTCAGCTAGAGGGAAACTCTGGGAGTGTGCTGGGAAACCCTGTGTGCATCCACGATGTCCTCCCAGATGTGATAAGGGGAGTGGGCTTCATTGTCTGGCACTCATCATTGTGCCCAAGTTGGAAAGGCAGGGCAGAGTGGCTACAGCATACGCTCATTTGGACCCAGCAGTTGCTGGCAGCTAAGCTGCAATGGAGAACAAAGATAGTTTCTGCTGGGTAGAGTGAGGTTTTTTTGTTTGTTTTTCTCCTGAGACAGGTTTCTCTAAGTGACTTTCCTGGCTGTCTGTTCTGGAACTCACTTGTAGACCAGGCTGGCCTCGAACTCTCAGAGATCTGCCTGCTTCTGCCTTCTGGGATTAAAGGCATGCGCCACCACCACCAGGCTTTCTGTGCTGCCACCGCCCAGTGGGTAGTGGGATTTTTATATTCATGGCTGAAGGTCAACAGAAGACTTAGGGGAAGAAGGCCAGGTTAGGCGAGGAGTGTAGGAAGGACTTCCCTTTAGCACATTTTCACTTCACTGACTCAAGTAAATTTTATCTTCAATGGACTCTAAGCCAACTTGTGGGTAATAGAATCAACTCACTTTGCGAATGCCCGTGTGACTCATGAGCATGGTTGCCTCTTTAGAACTGCGCCAGTTGGAGACAATGTTTTGGTATTCTAATCTTTCTACAATGAAAGTGCCGACCTCCTGCTGCAAGTCTCAAAGCTGAGGTCACCAGTCAGCTACAATGCTTGTCTTGCTCTACTTTGGCATGGCCTTGAACGAAACTAGAAAATGCTTCTTGAGTAAGGTAAGCCAACGTTTCATCTACTGCTCGGTTGGTAGAGAAGAGTGGCAGAATTCTTTGCGTATTTGGAGATCCAAGAGTTGGCGCTGAGTTGTAGCTCTGCCACACATTTGGTATAAGCACCTATCATTCCTCTGGCAATGAAAAGTCAAGAAGACATTCTCTCATCTCATGAACTTGCCTGGGAGACTCAGGTGCTATCTGAACCATAGGGTGCAGTTAATGGGCTTGTTGGGATGGGTTAGAGAGGGATCCCGTTGGGTGCATGGGGCTGAGCCTACCCTTACCTGAATAGGACCCTAGCTTGGTGATGGAACTCGACCCTAAATGGAAGATCAGCAAACATGTGCCTTGGTGAGCAGCTCTCCCTGACCCTTCTGTGTCTGGGAGAAGGTGAAATGAGTTAAAGATGGCTGCTTCCTGGGGGCTCTTTCTTTATGTTGCTTCCTGGTTTAGCCTGCAGCCTAAGCATGTCTGCAGATGCCTTCCCTGTTTAAAGCATGTGTTTCACCGAGCCTCAAGAATGAACCAATGCAGACCAAATCCAAACCTCCTGCCCACGGTACCCACTATTTCTTCCACCCCGTCATGATGGATCTTGAGGAAAATGTGTAAAAATGAACCATGTTCTCGTTGAACTTGAATACCGTTTCTTTAATACAAATAAAAGGTTGGCGTTAGATATTTTTTAAGCTTGATCTCTGCTTCTATTCCTCAAGAGACCCTGAGATGCAAACACCAGGTGACAGCACAGAGCCCTGGTTCCAGGATACCATCTGCAAACCTCAAGCTGGTCTCACTGGATGTTCGGGCTCAGGAATCCCTAATCCATGCCACATGCCATGACCTGAGCAGACCTTGTAGAAAGACAGAGTCTTGCTGTCTCTTAATGGAGCAGTTGCTCCGAGTCCCCGCCACAGCTGTGCCCTGCTCTGTTGGAAAGCGCTGGATGACTTATCTTTTAAGCTCTTTTTCTCTGTAGATATTATAAATAACAACTGGTCTGTGGGAGCCCTGGCCAGAAACACTTGTGATCAGCCCTCTAGCCTCAAAAAACAGTGTTTTGTGTAATTCTGACACCATTGGCAGTTATGGGTGAGGAAGACAGGAAACCCCAAAGCTTATTTTTGACTCAGAAAATCCAAACTAAGGAGTTAAAAACTGAAGGGAGGCAAGTTCTTTTGAAACCTCAAATTCCCTAGAACTGAAGAAGCAAAGAACATCATAGGCCGTGGTTGCTGAATTGGACTACGCTCGACAGTGACGTCAAAGGGGGAATACAAGTAGGCAGCAACCAGGGTCTGGAATTCCAGCTCGGCACTCTGGCTCCAAAACTTTGATGCACATTTGGTTTTCAAGTGAGAAGATGAGCAAAGAGGTCAAGACCATGATAGGGACACCCACTGAAACAGTTTACCTGAGTTACTGGGAGCTCACCAACTCCAGCCGGACAGGGAAGGAACCGCATAGATCCAAACTAGTCCCCTCTAACTGTGAGTGACAGTTGTATGGCACAGGATTTATCCCTACTGCTTGTACTGGCTTTTTGGGAACTTATTCTCTTCGGATAGATACTTTGTTCAGCCCAGATATAATAGGGAGGGCCTTGGATCATCCCCAAAGCAATATGCCTTACCGTCTCTGAGGAGTGGAGAGGGGGTGAGATGGGGTAGCAGGGATGGGAGGAGAGGAGGGAGTGGGAACTGGGATTGGTATGTAAAAATGAAAAAAAAAAGGTAGTTTGTTTTCTTTTAAAAAATGAATTAAATTAAATTTTAAAAAACTTAAGAAAAGTCTAGAATGCTTTCTTTGAGATTTTCCACCTGAGTCTAAGAGAGACTACTGGGGTTTAGAGCTCTCTAGCAGTAGGGAAGAGATCTTTTGGGTGGAGAGGCTGGTGGGATCCTGCTCACCATGGGAGGTTGCTTTACTTTCTTGCTTTCTTTCTTGTGTTGTGGGATTCCCTTCTGCATACTGTGAATATGTTTAACTACCATTGATTAATAAAAAAGCTAATTTGGCCTATGGTAGGGCAGAATAAAACCAGGTGGGAAATCCAGACAGAGAGATACAGGAAGAGAGTAGGTGGAGTCAGAGAAACACCATGTAGCTGCTGAAGGAGACAGACACCAGAACCTTATGGGTAGGCCACAGCCTCGTGGAGATACACAGATGAATAGAAATGGGTTAGTTTAGGATGTAAGAGCTAGGTAGTAATACGCCTGAGTCATTGGCCAAATAGTTAATATAGTTTCTGTGTGAAATCTTAGCCATCTTAGCTGGCACCAGGAAATAATTGCCTTCAGCCTGCACAGGGGCCTGTGGGCACCAGCAGGGCTTGTTTGTCATGTAAATCCTGGCTGTAACAGGGACCGTTGGTATTCAGACAGGGAGCAGGAAACTGCTTTTCTGGGGGAAGCTGTTGGCCCTGTGTCTGACATACACTCCAGTCCATCATGGTGAAGTGCCTCAGAACAGATGTGGTAATTAAGCCTGAAGATCGCAGTCTTGATTTTTCCGTTTTCTTTCCGAGAATAACGAAGTGCTTTAGTAAACCTCTAGCTGTACTCCTTTATGAACTGGTCATGCCAGTGTCATCAAAACTGAAGCGTGGGCAAGAATTTTCTTCTGAAGCCCTGGAGTCGAGGATGTTGTCGGGGGAGGCTGGAGTCCTTGGGCTGGGATGGTTTTGCTCTTTCTGGGTTTGTCTTACACTCCAGTGCCAAGCCCTGTGTAGATTCCTAGGCATGGCTGGATTCCTTTAAGAACCTTGGCTATAAATGGACAATTTCAGTTTTTGTGTGCCTTACTCTATTAGGTTCAAATTACACTGCTCATAGCAAGACATTAACATTAGCGTTCAATCTTAAAAAGGTTTCAGATAACCTGAAACCACAGCAAATTACCATATTTTAATAAGATGAATTATCTTGGAAAAGTTAGTTACATTTGAAAGGTCTGACTTTGATTGTGGCAGGATCGAAAGGCAAGTATCTTCATTAAGGTTGTTTTGCTGTCTTTTAAAATGATAAACACGAGTCTAGTCTGTCTCGTCATTAAAGGAAATTAATTTAAAAATGTAATTACTTGGGACAGGTAGGAAGAGTGTGTGTCCTTAATAGTAATGTTTGGCTGGAAATATGTTTTTGAACTCTTCCAGAGCCACTGAGAGGTGGTTCTGTGACCTTGGGACTCTTGGGGGAAGGCAGTGTGTGCTCTCTGGACATTTCAGATTTGTTTCTACTCTGTGGGATAAGGTAGATTTGGAAGCAATGTATATGCTATGAAGATGATTTTATATTTACTTGTAACCCAGTGTTGCCATGCACCCATTCTGTAAAATTATTGACTCATTATCCTGCTTCTAAAAGCAAATTTTGCATTTTTTATATTTATTTATTTATTATGTATACAATATTCTGTCTTTATGTGTGCCTGTAGGCCAGAAGAGGGCACCAGACTCCATTACAGATGGTTGTGAGCCACCATGTGGTTGCTGGGAATTGAACTCAGGACCTTTGGAAGAGCAGGCAACGCTCTTAACCTCTGAGCCATCTCTCCAGCTGGCTGTGTTCTCTGTTTTAGTTCTCAGCCTGGCCTGTGGAACAGATGACTCAGATCAGGATTAAGATTAATTTTACTGGGCGGTGGTGGTGCATACCTCCTTTAATCCCAGCACTCAGGAGGCAGAGGCAAGGGGATCTCTGTGAGTCCGAGGCCAGCCTGGTCTACAGAGTAAGTTCCAGGACAGCCCGGGCTGTTACACAGAGAAACGCTGTCTCAAAAAAATTTTTAAAAAAATTTGATTTCAATTTTTATGTGAACAAAGCATACATTTACCTCTCTGATCCAACCAATATAAAGAAATCATTTGTGTGATTTTATATTGATTTTTGTATTTTTATGCATGCATGTACTCATATAAAACACTCATAGCTTTTTTTTTTTTTTGAGACAGGGTTTCTCTGTAGCTTTGAAGCCTGGCCTGGAACTTCCTCTGTACTCCAGGCTGGCTTCAAACTCACAAGAGATCCACCTGCCTCTGCTATGAGGCTGTGGCTTACTAGGTAAGGTTTTGTCTCCTTTGGCACCTACATGACATCTCCCAGACTCCACCTTCTTTTCTCCTCTACCTCTGCTTGGAATTTCCACCTTGCTCTATTTTGCCGTGTTGTAGGACCAAGTAGCTTCTTTATTCATTAACCAATAAAAACAACACATATACAGAAGGACTTCCCACACCACAAAGGAAGCAGACAGAATCATCTTCCTGTTGCTACCGACTAATAGCCGGCCAATTCCTGAGGGTGTCTCAGGAGGGTGTTCCCAGATATTGTTTTAGGGGTGAAATTGACTGAAGTAGGGTTATAAGCCAGCTCAGTCAAGCAGGAGCCAAGAATTATGCTTCTCAGTAATGAAGGTGAAACTCTGTTTTTTAAAATGATCCTTTTCATAAGATTTTAGTTTTCTGTTTTTTTTTTGAGTTAAATCATTGGTTCTTAACCTGTGGGTCATGACTCCTCTGAGGGGTTTGAACCATCAGAAAGCATAGGTATTTGCATTATAATTAATAACACTAGCAAAATTACAGTTGTGAAGTAGCCACAAAAATAATTTTATGGTTGGGGGGTCACCACGACATGAGGAATTGCCTTAAAGGGTCTCAGCATTCGGAAGGTTTGGAACCACTGAGTTAAATGAATAGGAGGTTTGAAGCCTTGACCAAATGACAATAATGTCATTTAAGGAATTGAACATCCTCAGTGTGGTGAGGTCATACTTTTGGCTAATATGTGCAGTTCAGTGGACAATCACACACAGAGGCTGCCCTCTGGTTATTACTTGCCTCTGACATGGTGTTACTTCCTGGGTGCCTCTTAGATTTTTTTTCTAGTGACCTTGAATGTATGCCTTTGGATACTTTATTTCCCCCACAAGATTCATGACCATGATCACAGATGCAGCCACATTTGAGCAGATTTATCTATTGAGAATAAAGGGGTGCAAAAAAGAAGAGTGTGGGCTCTTAAATGATTTTACAGAATGGTTAGATATGAATTAAGCCCTTGTAAGGGCCTGCAGGTTCTCTTCAAAGACTGCTTTTTCTCTAATGTAGATACATATTTCTCAGGAAAAGTCTTCATTGCTAAAATACATGTATAATCATCCGTATTATAATCATTTTGTTCCAACTACAAGCTTTCCCACTGTGGTTGTTAATTGGATTATCAGATAGGGGTCATGTTGCTCTTCCATTTCTTCTTATTTTGTATTGAGGCTATTTCTGGTCCAGAAGAACTCCTTTGCAGATTCTAAGTGCTGTTTTTTGTTCTGTTCATTCATTCGGCTGACCAGTGGTTAAGAAGTATGGTTGATACGTGCCAAGAAAATTTGGAGATTCGTGGTGTACTGTTCTGACATTAAGAGTTTCACAGCAGATAAGTGGTAATTAAGGGACGGGGGAACAGAGCAGCCAGGGACTCTGAGAAGCTGGGGTTTGATTCTTGACGAATGATTGAAGCTTAAACTGAAGCTGTAGTTAGGGGCGTTGCAAGCAGAAGGAATGGCTTGAATGAGGACAGAGGAGTAAGGACCTCTACCATGTGGGGGGAATTCAAGTGCCCGCAAACTGCTCCCGTGATAGCTAGGGTATCTTGAATACCCAATGCCAGTTCGGAGTTAACCTTAAGGGTACGCCCTCTACAGTGTAAATGCAGGGAAATGTGAGGCTCTGTGTTTCTGGACTTTGGAGGCAGGATGGAGGATGGAGCAGATAAAATTGAAAAACTATTAAAAGTTAGTGTTTTTAGACAGTCTTATGAAAACTTTGCTACCAGTAAAGGCTCAATAAGAGCAATTGGGACCCCAGAGAGCTTCATGTCCCTCGATTCATGTAAGGACTCGGCTAGAAGGGACCATCTGTGAGCCAGGAAGCAGGTCCTCACTGAACAC